>NW_012104253.1:7172431-7179299 GCF_000951045.1 Mandrillus leucophaeus
TCTTTGCCTAGCCGTGTCAGGAAACTGGCTAAAGGATACATTGAGTTTCTGTATATAACATATACATAATATATGTTATATATAATATATAGTTTATATTACATAATTTATATACTACATAAATATATATAACATACATAATATATATTTTATTTATTTATTTATTTATTTTTGAGACAGAGTTTCACTCTTGTTGCCCAGTCTGGAGTGCAATGACATGATCTCAGATCATTGCAACCTCCGCCTCCCGGGTTCAAGCAATTGTCCTGCCTCAGTCTCCCGAGTAGCTGAGATTACAAGTGCCCGCCACTATGCCCGGCTAATTTTTTGTATTTTCAGTAGAAACGGAGTTTCATCATGTTGGTCAGGCTGGTCTTGAGCTCCTGACCTCAGGTGATCCACCCGCCTTGGCCTCCCAAAGTGCTGGGATTACAGGCGTGAGCCACCATGCCTGGCCATGATATATATTTATATATGATATATAATTGTATGTAATGTGCTATATATGTGATATATAATTATCTATAATATGCTATGTGCATAATATATATTATATATAATAATATATGTATATGTTATATATTGTATTTATATACTGTATCGTATATAATACAGAGAGACTCCATGTGTGTATGTGTATTCGCATCTATATTTGTGAATCTGCAATTATTTCAACATAAGAATTTAATTACTAAAAAAGCCAAACACTTCATACATGGAATTTATGAATGACTGCTCTTTTCTTTACTAAATTCTAAGTGCTGGAAACTGTTCCCCACTCCAATTCCTCACAAAAAAAGAAACTTTAATAGACACGGTTAAAACAGAAGGGTTTCTGTTGAGATGAACATATGCCAATAGAAAGGCACTGAATTCTTTGTTCCCTCCTAAGAGTCTTCTAGATCCATACCATCAGTGGAAATGAATGAAAGATAGCAGTTGGTTTCTTCTCTTGGGCTGATGTGCTATTTATTGCTGCTGGATATTAAACATACACACACAGAGAGAAAGAGGAAAATGAAAAAGAGGTCTTTCTCTATGAAAAGCAACAAAAAGTATTAGTCAATATCTGCTTGATGCAAAACCCCAACATTTTGCTTCTCATTTCTCTGTGCAAAACCTACTGAGATGCACAATAGATTTGAGCAAAGTATAGATTAAATGCAGACTTTGAACTGTGTGTAGAAACTTAAATTGGATTTCTTTATGATTTAAGACATGTTAGGTCATTCATAATTCATCACAAGCACATCTTCAGTTAATGTAGTAAAACCAGCCCCTCCCAGCCTTTTCTATAATGTGCCAGAAAGATGTGTTTCATGTTTGCTAAGTGGAGGAGGAGCAGCAGTAAAGAGGAACTGTGTATGAGTTTGTGTATGTGCATTTACACACACATGCCTATGTGGACAGATAAGCAAATAAGCACAGGGCCATGACCTCCAAACCCTCTCCAAATCAGGATGAGCTGAAATGAATCAGGATCAAGGGAATGCACAATCTCAGATTAATCTCAGTAAATATTCAAATCTAGAGATGCATGCAATACTTTGCCTTCCTAGGACAAGGAATGGGGTGTTTTGGGGTGGGTCATGGCTCTGAGCCTGTAAGTAACGAGGGTTTTTCTGCAGACAGGAAATCCGAATGTCAGAAAGGGAAGTGGGTTTACCCTGATACACCTTGACATGAACAGACATATCACCACAAAAGACTCTCAAAGGACCCAGTCTACATTTCCTAAATTTTTTTAATTTTTAATTTTCTAATTTTTTGAGACAGAGTCTCGCTCTGTTGCTCAGGCTGGAGTACAGTGGTACAATCTCAGCTGAGACCTCCACCTCCCAGGTTCAAGCGATTCTCTTGCCTCAGCCTCCTGAGAAGCTGCTATTACAGGCACACGCCACCACACTTGGCTCATTTTTGTATTGTTAGTAGGGACAGGGTTTCACCATGTTGGCCAGGCTGATCTTGAACTCCTGACCTCAAGTGATCTGCCTGCCTTAGCCTCCCAGAATGTTGGGATTACAAATGTGAGCCACCGTGGCTGGCCCCTGTCCACATTTCTAAGATAGAACCCACTACCTGTGTTTTAGTTGTTGGTTACATGTCTCTCTTCTTCAGGGAGCCTGTGACTCCTCAAAAGCCCAGGCCATGTCTGATAACATCTCTGCATTCCTGAAGCTGAGCGTAGGGTTAGCTCAGAATCGTGGCTGTACAAATGAGTTCACTGATGCTGCTTGGTTTCTAGTCTGCTGAGTTTTATTTTTATATAAATAACACCTCATTTTCTGATTACAACTAATAACAGCTTGTACTGTTTATCTTTTGTCCCTCCAGATCCACTCTACTTTTTCTGCCCTGTCAGGTGTCCAAGAAAGCTGATCATATTGATTATGTTACCTAGGTTTCCACGTCCCCTGGATTCCAATCGGGTTCTCTTAAAGGGACGCATCGTCGGAAGATCAGATTGCAGAAGGAAAGAGAAGTAGGTGACTCCCCTCTTCCCTGACAGCCTTGGCTTGGCAGTCACTGTGCTTCACTACCACATGCCATAGAGATCACTTCCCTGCTAGGCTCCAGGTACATGTTCAGACTCAAAGGTACCAGCACCTTCCCACTATTGCTAGTCACAAAATGTGTCATTGTCTCTTGCTATTTTCTTGCTGGTTATTTGGGCTGTTTTGCCCAACATTTGGGTTCTTTCTGCTTGATACTAGGAAGGAGTGTGCTTCCTGATTTCTTCATCATCCGGCAGGACCATATGAATATGCTTGGAGCATCTTTGCCAATGCAGGAATACATGTATATTGCGCTCCTACCAGAGCTCTCTTTCTCTTTTTTCAACGACCAGCAACATTCCAGACAGAGGGTGTTCCATTAGTCAATACCACAGAGAGAAGGCAAAAAAAAAAAAAGAATGTGAAGAAGAACATAGACTATTTACTAAACATGTACAATGAGCAAGAACTCAACTGAGATTTGGGTGTTTTTTGTTTTGTTTTGTTTTTGGTTCTTTGAGAGGGAGTCTCACTCTGTCGCCCAGGCTGGAGTGCAGTGGCACGATCTCGGCTCACTGCAACCTCCACCCCCAGGGTTCAAGCATTTCTTCTGCCTCAGCCTCCCGAGTAGCTGGGATTACAGGCGTGTGCCACCATGCCCTGCTAATTTTTGTATTTTTAGTGGAGACGGGGGTCTCATGATGTTGGCCAGGCTGGTTTCAAACTCCTAACCTCAGGCGATCTCCCCTCCTCGGGCTCCCAAAGTGCTGGGATTACAGGCATAAGCCACCACACCTGGCCCGAGATTTGGATGTTTTGTTGTTGTTGTTTCTGTCATATTATTTCACCTCTCAGGACAAATACAGCAGCCTTAACCCTGAGCCCTATCAACAGCCGCTTCACTAAACGCTCTTCAGTTAATCTTTGAGAATGACAAGTATTTTCTGCTAAGACTTTAAATAATAATAGCCCACTTTGGAAAATGTGCAAAGTATAGAAAAATATAGATAAGCAAATAAAATAATCAAAACCCCCACTACTGAGAGATAACAGCTATAAATTTTTTGGCATGTTTTCTTCCAGTTTATTTTCTTTGTGTGTGTATGTATGGGTGGAAGGGCGACGTGTTTATATTTTTATGTATTTGTATGTTATTGAGATTTGAAATCAAATTATAATTCATGCTGTTACCACTTCTTACAATAAGGTGAAAAATTTTAAAAGTGGTGATAATACGTTTAGCCAACACAGCTTTGACCTTGTGTAATTGAATTGACAGGTGCCCCAGAGACAAATAGCCAAGCAGGGCCAAGGCACACAGTGATCTGATGGCCATTTTACCGAAGCCTGTTTTTTGCCAGGCTCTTACAGTGGGGAAAAGAATGGAGGAAGCTTTGCCAAAGGAAAATAAAATGTCCGACCCCGGGGGAGCCAGCCACAATGGCTGCACTGGTAGAAAACAAGCCATACAATGTCAACAAACAGAAAAAGAATGGGGCCTGTCATCAAGTTGGAATTTGGGGAAGGTCTGGTTTCCAGGCATTTTATGGTAGCAGCAAAGAAGCAAAGATAATTCATGTGCATTGTCGGATGAGCTCCTCTCAACACAGCCGGTTTAAAATGGCACAATGGGAGCATGTTGTGTAGGCCAGCGTTCCCATTAAGCCCTGCGCAGCCGGCCTAGCTGAGAGCAGGAAAAGGCACTTGCACCCATGCGAATGTTTGTGTCCCTCCAGAACTCATATGTTGAAATGGCCTCCAAGTTGATGATATTGGGAGGTGGCATTATTGGGAGGTGAATAGGTCATCAGGGCTCTGCCCCTATGGATGATATTAGTGCCCTTCTAAAAGGGGACCCAGAGAGACCCTTGATCCCTCCACCCTGTAAGAACACAGCAAGAAGTCACCTCCTAAGAACCAGGGAAGCAGCCCAGACACCAAATCTGCCAATGCCTGAATCTTGGACTTTCCTGCCTCCAGAACTGTGAGAAATAAATTATTGTATTTTATAAGCCACCTAGCCCAAACTAAGATCCCTGTGGATGGGTATAAACAAGACCCAAACTGAGTCCTATTTAGCCTGACCTGGGTAGTGCTTGTAAGGGTGAAAAGACTTACCAAGTTCACAAAATCATCTGCAGTAGGGAGTGGGGAAGTAAAATTCAAACTCCTTTCTCTCTGATCCCAAAGCCCTCAATTTCTTCACGGGGTCACGGTACACAGGGGGAAAGGGAGTTGCAGAGGAAAAGGTTCTGCTTTTTCTAAACAGATTTTAGTTTGTTGGCACAGTCTGGCTGGACACTCCCTGATCCTTTCTCTGTTTTCTGGTACAAGAAGACTACAATTCCCAGCTTCCCTTGCACTTATATTGTGGCCATGTGACTAGTTCCAGCTAATAGACAGTTGCCCCAGGAGATGTATGCAAGGCTATGTCTGGGTTTTAGAATCTCCCACTGGAGCTTAAGCTTACTCTCTCTCTTCCTTCTATACATAGGGCCATGCACTGGAGAAGATCTAGATCCCTAAGTCACCAGTTAGGAAGACAACCAAGAAAGCCACATAGAACTGTGAAATGAATGGGAAATTGTGCGTGTATGCACATACTAAACCATTTCTATTGAATTAAATCACGATTTGGGCTTGTCTGATACAGCATCTATCACGCATTATCCTGATTAATATGGCCTGGTACCTAAGACATACACACACTGAAAAAGTGTTATTTGCTGTTACAATATGTTCTACTATAACCGTGAGTCAGGAGAGGCCATATTCACTTAAGAAAGACTGTAGGGACACATATATATATTGTGCTCCCACTACAATCTGAGCTTTGTAGGATATTATGTAGTCATACATTCATTCATTTAAAAAATATTCTGGAGTGCCCTAGTATATCAGATATACTAAAAATGAGATTTGCTTATTCATTAGATACTCATTGAGTCTCTATGAGGACAAGGCACCAGCACCGTGTTTTGTGATGGTGATAAAGATTACTAAACTTACGCTATGTCTGTGTTCTTGAGGTGCTAAGAGACATATGCAGGTTGAGCATTCCAAATCTAAAAATCCAGAATCCAAAATACTCCAAAATCAAGCTTTTTGAGCACTGACATGATGTTCAACAGAAATGCTCACTGGAACATTCCGGATTTCAGATTTTGGGATTTGGGATGCTCCACTAGTAAATATAATGCATCTAAAATCTGAAAAAATCTGAAATTTGAAAAACTTCTGATTCCAAGCATTTTGGATAAGCGATACTCAATCTGTATTTGTTCACCTAAGAAATATTTATGCTTACCAGGTGCAGACACCATTCTAAACAACAGAAACCCAGTCAAATCTACAATTATTAACTGAGACAGGGCTCTGAAATCATGATTCCAAGAGAGCAGGTAACTAAGGAACCTGACCTAGACTTGGGTGGGGAATAGGGAGGCATGGAGGGCTTCCCTCTGGAAACGACGTTTAAGCTGAGATGTGGCAAATAGGTAAGGTTCAACTGGGCCAAGTGAGGAAGAAGGAAGGCATTCTGGGCAGAAGGAGCCATGTGTGTGAAAGCTGGTGGCAGAAAGGAGCGTATCAGGCTGCAAAGGCCAAGGATGCCCTGCAGGACCAGAGTGCACAGCATGGATTGAGGTGGTGGAGGGGCTCTCTATTGAAGAGAAAGGCATCCTGGGCAAAGCACAAAAGATGAAGCACAATTCAGAAGATCCTTGAAAACACATAACCAAACAAGTATCAATATCTGTAATACCAAAACAAAAGAAAACAAATCTTCAAATTAACATGGAAAAGCAATTAAGCTAACTTTTTTTAAAGGGACAGCTGTCATGAACAGGCAAATCCCACGAGAAGACACATGAATGGTAAATAATGTCCAAATTACCAATCTCTGTGGTAATAATGGAACTATAAGTTGACATTTCAATAAAAGATAAAAAATGACATCTACCAGAGAGAAAATTTTTTAAAGATGATGGTGCCAGTCTGTGGTGAGAGTGGGATATGGTTTGGCTGTGTCCCCACCCAAATCTCATCTTGAATTCCCATGTGTTGTGGGAGGGACGCAGTGGGAGGTAATTGAATCATGGGGGCAGGTCTTTCCTATGTTGTTCTTGTGACAGAGAATAAGTCTATGGCCAGGTGCACTGGCTCATGCCAACTGGGTTATCCCAGCATTGTGGGAGGCCGCGGATCACAAGGTCAAGAGATGAAGACCACCCTGGCTAACATGGTGAAACTCTGTCTCTACTAAAAATACAAAAATTATCTGGGAGTGGTGGTGCACACCTGTAGTCCCAGCTACTCAGGAGGCTGAGGCAGGAGAGTTGCTTGAACCCGGGAGGCGGAGGTTGCAGTGGGCC
>NW_012104253.1:7179854-7182813 GCF_000951045.1 Mandrillus leucophaeus
TGGTCATGATTTTGAGTCTTTACCTGGATCAAGTGGAGCCCCAAGAAGCTTCCGTGTCAATATCCCATGTCAGTATCCCATGGGCTGGGAAGTTTTCCCTGGAAACCAGCATCAATGTGACGTGCAGGTGATCCCCAGGGCTGTGAACTCTTCACAGAATGGGCATAGGGATGAAAAGAGAACAAAAATAAGGCAGTCCCTGCCCTCGTGGAGCTTGTCTTTTATTTTTGTTTTTTGAAACTATTAAGGAATTTAACTTATTCCCACCTTTCAATTTTAGAGCTGGGGAAACTGAGACTCAGGGAAGTCAGGAGGCCTGTCCAGGGCCATTCAATTAGAAGGCAGCAAAGATAATTACCAGTCTGCTTGACCCTACACCACACCATCCAGCCTCACAGGAAGTTTCTAAATAACAGAATACTTTGGCTGAGCAAATGAGGCCAGCACGACTGCCTGTACTCTGGGAACATTCAGGAGGCATCTGGAATTCTATTTCGGAGCACCATCCTAGAATGCCCTTCTGTCATCCATTGCCACCTTCACTACGCCGGAGACGCTGACATTTATATTTTTAAACCCTTTTTGTCAAAATTAATGCTATCGTTCTCAGGTGCAGGATCCTACCCCATGGAGCACCTGCAGAAACAGGAATAAATTGTAAACAAAAAGATCCCGGTATTACATAAGACATTAAAATGGGAACAAGAGCTTAAATATAAACCAGTTTAATTTCATCCCTAATAGCAAATGCTAAACAATGGAGAAACCCTTTCTCTATTCAAAGTCTTCCAAGAGCAAGGAAATTGTCCCCAAATAAAACAATAACCTAATACCATATTAATAATAGCCTTGCATCCGTATAACCTTCTTCACTTTTGCAAAGCTCTTTTACATTTGCTGTTTCATAGGGAGGTGACTTCAGGCACAATTGTAGTTATTAAACAAAACCAAGAATTTATTATTATTATTATAAGCTTATATTTGAGCAGCCACCAATCTATCTTCCTCATTGCAGTCAGTGAAACTTTTTCAAAAACAGTTCTATTAAGATCACTTCTGGGTCACAAGAAATGTTGGGATCTTTCTCATTGGCACCAGAAGGAAGGTCCTAATATGGTCTAGACGACTTTGCAATCTGCTTCTAATCTTTTCTCAGCCTCCTTTGTCTTCACTTTCAGAGAGGCAGTGTAACCAAGAGATTAGAAACCCTGATATGGCTCGAGAACACAGCTGGGTTCCCCTCTTGTCCCGGGCCCTTTGCAGCCCACCCAGTGGAGGCTGGACCTTCCCTTGGCACCACTTTTACACCAGACATTCACCCCAGCAGCCTTTTCAGGAGAGAGTCAAATGAAACGTGACACTTTAGGAAACAGCATTGTCTTTCCTTGGCCTGCCATGGGTGGACTCGGCCGAGAGTAAAATCAGAGGGTGGAGATCACTTCTTATTAATCTCCCCCGCAGTGCTGTGCCAGAAGCCCCACTGCAGACAGAATCTATCAAGAGATCAGCCTAATGGCCCAGCAGTCTTAGAACATAGCAGTCACCATTGTACACAAGAGGAAATGGGAGTTGAGGAAGGGCAAGGACCTGCTCAAGGTCCCACGACCAATGCACATGGGCAGTAAGGCCTCAGCCCACATTCTCTCCAGCGTTCAATGCTACTGCTCCACAGATGTCTGCTTTCGGGCACATTTTTTTTTAAGATAGCATGTATGTGTATACACACACACATACACTCACACACGTAGGCCACTGCTACATGTAACATACATGCACACATTCTCTGGGGTGAAATTTGATCCAGGGATGCTGTTGAAGAGTTTTGAAATTCCTTAGGTATCAATCACAGGATAAAGTTTGGAGAAATTCCTTTTGGAAGACAGGGCATGTCTGAATCAACAGAAGTAGGAAAATGGGATTTGAAGGTGAGCAAGAATGAGCCTCCTGACCTCAAGAGCTCCCACCTGGAGGGCTCTCTGTGCCTGAGGGCATTTCTTGTGGAAAGTAACACTCTTTCCAGGAGTAATCTGAGAAAAGGGACACTGATGACAGCCTCATCGACAGGATAGGAGATGGGAAGGTCAGTGAAATTAGGCCTGAGGGCACATGACACAACTCACAGATGGAGGACATTGGACACAAACACTGGCTCCAACCTCCATGCTCCTCCCTCAAGAGAACATGTCCCCTCCCACTCTCCAGGAACAGAATTGGACAAAGGTGTCATGAGAAGCTGGTCATAAGGGTGGCCATGAAGGGAGTGGGGTGAGATGTCAAGGGGCAAACTAGGAAAGAGGGTGGAGCCACTTCTCTTTTGGAGCTGCAGAGCCTCCTCGGCCAACAGGAACAGCACCTACCACATGGAGTCTGGAGGGTTCTTATGAGATCACACAGGAAAGAGGATCTGACCCAGTGTGTGGCACAAGAGAGGTGCTAAGTGAGCTCAACTGCTTTCCTCTTGTGCCTCCTGTAGCTTCAAAGTCCCTACTAAATGCGTGGGAAGCTCCCCAAGGGCAAGAATCAAGCCATATAACCTCACAGAGCTCAACACACTCTTAGCATCAGAGTAAAACCATGGCATCACCTATCATGTTAACAATACTCATCCCCTTCACCCACTTTTTGATGGGGTTGTTTGACTTTTCTCTGGTAAATTTGTTTAAGCTCTTTGTAGATTCTGGATGTTAGCCTTTTGTCAGATGGGTAGGTTGTAAAAATTTTCTCCCATTCTGTAGGTTGCCTGTTCACTCTGATGGTAGTTTATTTTGCTGTGCAGAAGCTCTTTAGTTTAATTAGATTCCATTTGTCAATTTTGGCTTTTGTTGTTATTGCTTTTTGCAAATCAAAACCACCATGAGATATCATCTCACACCAATTAGAATGGCGATCATTAAAAAGTCAGGAAACAACAGGTGCTGGAGAGGATGTGGAGAAATAGGAACACTTTTACACTGTTGGT
>NW_012104253.1:7184938-7185906 GCF_000951045.1 Mandrillus leucophaeus
TCTTGCCACGTTCCTCTGCCTGCTTTTATTCTGGCTGTGCTGGCAGCTGATTAGATTGTGCCCACCCCAATTGAGGGTGGTCTGCCTTTCCCAGTCCACTGACTCAAATGTTAATCTCCTTTGGCAACACCCTCATAGACACACCCAGGATCAATACGTTGGATCCTTCAACCCAATCAAGTTGACACTCAATATTAACCATCACAGCTACCTTGGAAGCCGTTTATGGGAAATGTGAAGCCACGCACCTCTTGGACATTCACATTGGACTGTTGTGTGAACAAGAAATAAACTCTGTGTTAAACCACTGATATTCTGAGGTTCATTTGTTACAGCAGCAGGCATTACTTGACTAATCGTCCTGCCCTAATTCCAGTTACTGAACTTCTAAGTGATATTTTATTTCTCTATGAAACAGAGTTAAGGATGTGTATACCATAGGGCCACAGTCAGATTAGAATATATATACAATAGAACCATGATCACATTAGATTATGCATTCCATAGGATCATGATTGGATTAGAGTATGTGTCTCATAGGGTCATGGCCACATTAGAAGACGTTACATATGCAGTGCTCCTACATATATTATTATAGGAGACACTCAAAATTGATAGTCACTACTGCATTTACTTTTTTGCGACAAGTACAGTCAACTTGGTTTCAGTTCACTTTTGATTTGAAGCAACCTCAAAGTCAGCTTTATTTATCTAATGAAACATGTAAACACAATTTTTATTACATTCAGGATCTGTTACATCCAAAGCAATGACTGGGTTGGTTTTCTGTTCCCATTCTGCACTGAGATCCAACGTGCTAGCAGATGGCAATCCACTCCCTTCTGGCTCTACACTTAGAATCAGAGAAGGACTTTTTTTTTTTTTTTTTTGGCAAGGTCTCACTGTATTGCCCAGGCTGGAGTGGAGTGGCATGATCATGACTCGCTGCAACCTTGTCATCCCAGGCT
>NW_012104253.1:7189259-7191623 GCF_000951045.1 Mandrillus leucophaeus
CTTTTACACTGTTGGTGGGACTGTAGACTAGTTCAACCATTGTGGAAGACAGTGTGGCAATTCCTCAAGGATCTAGAACTAGAAATACGATTTGACCCAGCCATCCCATTACTGGGCATATACCCAAAGGATTATAAATCATGCTGCTATAAAGACACATGTACATGTATGTTTATTGTGTCACTATTTACAATAGCAAAGACTTGGAACCAACCCAAATGTCCATCAGTGACAGACTGGATTAAGCAAATGTGGCACATATATACCTTGGAATACTATGCAGCCATAAAAAAGGATGAGTTCATGTCCTTTGTTGGGACATGGATGAAGCTGGAAACCATCCTTCTGAGCAAACTATCGCAAGGACAGAAAACCAAACACCGCATGTTCTCACTCATAGGTGGGAATTGAATGATGAGAACACTTGGACACAGGATGGGGAACATCACACACCAGGGCCTGTTGTGGGGTGGGGGAATGGGGGAGGGATAGCATTAGGAGATATATCTAATGTAAATGATGAGTTAATGGGTGCAGCACACCAACATGGCACATGTATACATATGTAACAAACCTGCACGTTGTGCAATTGTACCCTAGAACTTAAAGTATAATAATAATAAAAAAATCAATACTCAAACGTGTATGTTGCCTCCAAGTTTTCAAAGTGCTTTTATCAGTTCATGCAGTGTTATGAAGCAGATGCTATTCTTCATATTTTACTGACGAAAAGAAGAGAAGCAGAAGGGTGAAAAGAGATTTGCTTAAGGCACCACCATTGGTAACTGACAGAGTCAGAAATTAAAATCCACTATTTAAAAAAAAAAAAACTTGATTTATTTTGGAATAATTTTAGATATATTGGAAAGTTGCAAAAATAGTACAGAGCGTTTCTTCACCCAGTTTCCCCTACTGTTAACATCTTGTATTACATGGTACATTTGTCAAAACGTAGAAACCACTATTGCTGCACTGCTATTAACTAAATCTCACATTTTACTTGGACTTGGCCAATTTTTCCCCAAATGTCCTTTTTCTGTTCCAGGATCCATGCAGGGTACCACATTACACTTATTCGTCACGTCTTCTTCCTCTCCTCTGGTCTGTGATAGTTTCCAGTCTTCCCTTGTTTCTCACGACTTTGACGATTTTGACAAGTACTGGTCGAGTGCTTTGTAGAATGCTCCTCAATTTTGAACAGGCAAGACTTTAGAATAACTAGGCAGGTTCTCATTTTACTAACCCACAACTGCCCCTACTTCATGGAAAAATTCATGAAACCAAAACTCCATGCACAATAATTCTGGAATCACTCATCAACTCTTAGCCATCAAGGGAACACAAGAGCATCCTGTGATCACCACATCCGTCCTCTAACACCAGCAGGACCATTTCAGTGGACTGGCCAGCTCTGCCCAGTGGCACTTTCTTCAGTGATGGTCTATGTCTGCACTGCTGATGTGGAGCCACTAGCCATACCCATCTAGGAGCACTTGCAGTGTGGCTAGCGGGGTTGAGAAAAAGAATTTCTAGTTATGTTTAATGTTAGTTAATTTTTATTTAAATAGTGACGTGCGGCTAATGGCCACTCCAGGCTTAAGTGTAGGGCTGGACAAACCCAAAGTTAAGTTAGTCCTTGAGGATAAAGAGTGAGAAGTGTGCATTACCTTATTCAGACTGCTCGGCAAAGAAGAATTCATGGTTATGAACATAAACCACAGAGATGGGTGGGGATGGGACTTTAGAGGCCAGTGTTTCCCACACTGGGCTCTTTGGGGACCTAGGAGTTCCCCAGGGATTTATAATGGGACGAATGGAGGAAGGCGTCTCAGATAAGGAAGAAATCTGTGTGTGGGGTTATACGTGTGCTTCCCACCCTCTTCGCAGTCCGTTCCTCTCAGCCCCTTCACCCATAACAGCTCTGCTTATTCCTATGAAGCAGGGCAAGCTACTAGGAAAATAAACAAACAAAAAACACTACCTGGCATGTTCATTTTATTTACATATGTATTTAGCTGATTGTAGACTTGACAACAAAGACTAAAGCACATCCTCCTGCCCCTCCCCTGCCCACATTCACTCGACCCCAGGAACAAAAAGTCAGAAGTTGTTGTGTTTTTCTCTCACCTGCATCTCGGAGGGGTGGAAGTAGCCTTTGTGTTTCAGGCCACTGAGGCCAGCTAAGTGTTTGAGGTGATTTGGATTTGTGTCCCCACCCAAATCTCATGCGGAATTGCAATCCCCAGTGTTGGAGCTAGGGCCCGTCTAGTCTTGCCACGTTCCTCTGCCTGCTTTTATTCTGGCTGTGCTGGCAGCTGATTAGATTGTGCCCACCCCAATTGAGGGTGGTCTGCCTTTCCCAGT
>NW_012104253.1:7192558-7208388 GCF_000951045.1 Mandrillus leucophaeus
GATCATGACTCGCTGCAACCTTGTCATCCCAGGCTCAAGCAATCCTCCAATCTCAGTCTCCCAAGTATCTGAGAATACAGGTGTGAGCCACCACTCTCTACCTTAGGGAATGATTTTTTAAGCCTATAAGAATGCTTCTGTGACACCCATTGTAACCATAGTCTGGCATCACCATGGACAAAGGTGATATAGTTGGCACCTACAAAATTGTGTCCACGATTCTTCCAGAGAGAGTCTTGTTCCCAAGCCAAAAGCTCATGATTAGACAAGAGTAGTGTCAACCACGTCTATAGCATGATGGAATTCACTTATGAATAAAGAAGTAGGAATGTCAAGAATGCATCCCTCCATCCATTCATGTATTGAATTAACATTTGAGCAGCTGCTGTTTGATCCCTCTCAGATTAGTTCGATAAATAAAAAGTGTTTTTTAACTTTTATTTATAAGTATACACTTACAGGAAGTTGCAAAAACAATACAGAGAAGCCCTGTGTACCCATCTCCTGCTTCCCCCAGTGGTAACATCCCACTTAATTGTCATATATATCAAACAAGGAAATCGATATTGGTACAATCTGCAGGTCTTATTGGGATTTCACCTGTGTGTGTGTGTGTGTGTGTGTGCACGCGCGCACGTGCGCGCACGTGTGTGTGTTTCTATGCAATTTTGTTACATCTATAGATTTGTGCAGCCATCAACACAGTGCTTTTGATTTCTATTTCTTTCTAAAATGTATACATATTCATTAGAGAAAATGTTGGAAAGTCAAAGTAAAATAGCAATAATAACTATAGTGCTACCCCTGAATAAAAACTTAGTTTATCATCTGGGTGCATTTCTGTTCACAGTTCTTTGTTTGCATATTTTTGTACTTTCTTAAGTTTGTAATTTTTAGCTAATTCTTCAGCACCTACTATGTGACAGTGATCACAATCGTTCACATTATTGTCTTTTTGCTTCACTTAAATCTCTGAACAGATTTGCAAGTCAGATGCGTTGACTGTAATACAAGTATGTCATTATCCCTATTTTATACAAGAAAAGATTGAGGCTTCAGGAGAATGAATGACTTGCCCAAAGCCACAATGTAAATGAGTGAGACACTTGGTCTGACTTTGTAACCCATGCATCTCCACTCTATTGCCTGTATGTTTTCTGCTATTTAACTGGCTTCTTCAAATACTCTGCAGTTGAGGAAATACTCGCACAGGCATGATTTTATCAGCACATCACCTCAAAGCCCTGTAGGTACAGCAAGACCAGCATTCATACACCCATTTTAGAGAAAGAGAAACAGAGGTCCTGTAAGGTTATTGAGTGACGTCACATACCTTGTAAGAAGAAAAATGAAACTGAACCCAGATCTTCTGCATCTTAACTCAATGTTTACTGCTATACTAAGGACAGCAACAAGGAAACCTTCAGAGTTCACACCCCCCGGTTCCCACACCCATGTCCATGGCTACATGGCCAGGGCTCTTGCTCTTGCCAGTCCTGGATGTGGCTCAGAACCCTTCTTAGCCCAGAGTACCAGACAGCACTCTCAATCCTTCACTTCGGTATTCTAGCTGCAATTCACCCCTGCACAGCACCAACCTTGATCCTGCACCTACTGTGCAGTCCTAGGTATGGTCAGGGGGTTTGGTCTGGGCTCCACTTAAATGTGCCTTTGTGCATTCCCACATGGAAGGGAAAGAGCCTTTATTCTAATTGTTATTTGTATGATTAAAAAACCTATAAAGGCACCTATAATATCTGAGTGGATCCTTAGCAATATCGAAGAGCAGAATTTCAATAAGGGTGTTGCATTAAATCTGAGCTGGCAAGAGCTTATAATAAAAGTACAGTAATGAGCAAGCTTTATGATAAAATTAATGTAATTAATTAGTGTTTGTAAAGGACTTCAAGATCACAGGGTGAAAGGTGCCAGCCAGAGGAAAAGTCATCTTAGAAATTACCACTATTATCATCTTAAGACACGGCATATATTATACACTATGTGAGCATTTCCAAGCGTATATTCACGTCCCAGCTATAACTACATTAATTTATAGTAATTTGCAAATCAGGTCTCTGATCAGCTGTGGGAACCCTTTCTGGAGCTCTAAGTGGATGAGGTTATGACTCAAGTGGTATTTTAAACTCTGTCCTGTGATAACCTGTTAGAGAGAGCAGCCCTATACCCCAAGTTTGAGATTCAAATTGTAGCTGACACGCATGAGCCATAAGGTGCAGTTTTGTACTCCGTGGCAAGTCTTTTGGGGTTTGGTTGGGTTTTATGAAAAGCAGGTCTGTGAACACTTCTTTAGTTCTTACTTTTCCAACTTTCCAGGATTCATGCATTACTGTTTCTCTCTGATCCAATAATATTTCCTGAGGTTGGGACCACTTCTTTGCTGTCACTCTGTTCCCCAGAATGCATGGAACTGAGTCTGGCATGCATTAAATCTCCGAGGATTTTGGCTGATGGGGAATGCTCAGCTCAAAGTTTCCATGTCCAACACAAGCCTTTTATTTCTAATCATCTCAAATCTGGATTATCCTATTTGAAACCAGAATACTATATTTCTTAACTGGACCACACAATTTCTGTTGAACTTTAGAGCCGTGGTATAAACAATTTAAGCTAATTTTTTTATAGTGAAATGTCATACCAATGGGGAATTTGGAAAATAAAGAGAAAATAGGACATTTTTAGTTGTTGCTTTCCCTAAGCATTTTTGCCTTCTAGGCCACCACAGATGTCATCTTATCAGTTACCAACGTTCTTGTTCAAAGCTCCTGACAAGTTGTGTTTTTGCCCAGTTCATCATCAGAAAGTGAGAAGGTAATGAACTAAATCAGTTTCTGATCCACAAACATGCACAGGAGACCATACAAAAGGGGTATCGTGGAACAAGACCCTCCTTCAGCCATACAAAAGATATGGAAGGGAGTTTCACAAGCACTCAACCTAGTGACAGATCTCCTGGCTTTAAGTTCTGACACCGTCTCATTTCACCAGTGTGATCCTGAGCAAGTCACTTTCTCTTTTCATCGATGTGCTTCTCCACATGTCAAAAGGAGGATGGGAGAAGGAAGTGAGTAGATATTGTACCAGATCAGGTATGGCCAATATTGGCTGACATGATGGTAACCCTCCCCTCAACACACACACACACACACACACACACACACACCTCTCCAGGGTGTACTGTGGCAGACATTCCCAATCCATCACTGAGCCCTTTCCCACTGAGCCCAAACATAGCCTCAGAATCCTCAAGACAGCCCCCAGGTTGCTTCTACTTCCTAACCTGATTTGCCAATTGAGAAAGAACCATGGTTCCCTTCGGCTCCAAAGATGCAAATTTGGCTGCAGTTTTGCAAAATGCTGTTTCCAATAGCATTGCAAGAAAACATCAATGTCTAAGTAAATACATTTATTTTTTCCCATGAAAGCTTTTCTGGCTGCTACATTGTATGAAACTTTATAGAAATTATAATAACCTTTAAAAACCAACTAAAATACAAACATCATTATTAGAATGTTCAATTAGAAATGCAAACACACTCTGCTAAACAATCTCCAAATGTAATTGTTTAATAACAAACCATAAATTAAAAAGAAAAGTACAAAACAAAATGCCCAGGGAACAAACTGTGCTCTTGAGTTGTCGGTAAAAGCCAAGAGCTTGTTTGGGTGCCATGAACATGCTCTCAAATGGTTTGCTCACTGCAATTAAGTCTTGTATTACACGTGGACTGTTTCTGCACTGAGCAAAACTCTGAATATTTTCTCAGCTATTGACATTCACATATTGGTATGGTTTGGCTCTGCATCCCCACCCAAATCTCATGTTAAATTGTAATCTCCACGTGTCAGAGGAGGGGCCTGGTGGGAGGTGATTGGGTCACAGGGGCGGAATTCCCCCTTGCTGTTCTTGTGAGTAAGTTCTCACGAGGTCTGATGGTTTAAAGGTGTGTGGCACTCCACCCTTCACCTTCTCTCTCATGCTCCAACATGTGAAGACACGCTTGCTTCCCCTTCATCTTATGGCATGATTGTAAGTTTCCTAAGGCTTCCCAATCATGCTTCCTGTCAAGCCTGTGGAACTGTGAATCAATTAAACCTCTTTTCTTCATAAATTGCCCAGTCTCAGGTAGTTCTTTATGGCAGTGTGAGAACGGACTAACACACATATCATTTTGGAAAACTCCAAGAAATCTCAAAATAGTAGCTCTAGTAAATATATTAATATGCTTTTAAAATCTCACTTTTCCATAGTGTTTGCTCTATAAAGAGTTTTTGCATACACACACCAATCCTCACATCTTTACAACAATCTCATGAGGTCTGTGTTATTATTCTCCCCATGTACAGATGGGGAGACTGGGTCTGAGTGAAAGTAAGTCTCAAGCCCAAGGTGGGCCATTATCGATCATTTCTCTCTGTTACCCTCAGCATAAAATGCCAGATTTGTTATCCATGAAAGTGATCAACGAGAGATTTGTAAAAATAACTTTTTAAATTGTGCTATTCTGCTTTTCTGTGCCATTGAAATTGGAGGGAGACCCAAAATGCAGAAAAATAGAGAAGTCCTCCAAACGCCCATAGTTCATGCATGCATTTTGCCAACATGCAAGTTGCACCCTGCTCAGGGTTAGCATTGGGCAAAGTGGGGAGGCTGAGGCAGAAACACAGCTGCCCTCAAGGAGTTCACTGTCTAACAGAAGAGATAGAGAAGACAACTAAGTGGCCTGCACCCCACTACAGGTCAAAAGTTGGTCAATAAGCTGGGTCTTATCCTAGCTTGGAAGCAAGACCTGGGTTTTGGACCGTGGAGTTCTGGCAGGTAAAAGTAATATTCCCCCTCAATGGTAATATTAGACCATAATCAATACTGTTTACTGTCACCATCTCCAACTGCAGTGGCTATAAAGTAAATTATAGCTGCACTTGGCATAAACACTATATCCATAGCTATATCTATATCTATCTATTCAGTGAGGATTAACTTAGAAGTATAAGATACTTTTAGTAGTATTAGTATCATCATCATCATGATCATAATCATTTAAATTTATATAAGGGAAGCAGTGATTATTCTCATTCTCTATTGTTCCACCACAAAACTTAATGACTTAAAACAATAACCATTTCATTTACCTCACTATTTTGTGGGTCAGGAATTCAGACAGAGCTTGGCTGATGACTTTTTTGCTCTATGGGCTGTTAACTGGGTCACTTTGTGATATTTAGTGGGAGGCTACTCTGGTCTGGGGGGTTCAATATAACTATATTCACATGCTTGGCACTTCGATAGGGACAGCTGGAAGACTGAGCTTGACTGGGCCTTCTCCATGCAGTCTTAGAGCCTCTCTGTGTGTCTTTCCAGCAGAATAATCAGACTTCCTACATGGAAGTTCAGGGCTCCAAGAATCCCAGATGGATGCTTTCAGTCCAATAAAGGGTAGGTCTGAAACTGGCATAGCATCATGTCTGCCATATTGTAATGGTCAAAGCATTCACAGTCCATCCCAGATCTAAGGCAAGGGAAAAAGAGATCCCTCCTCTGGATGGAAGAATTGTCAAACAATTTACACCCATCTTTAGTCCATCTCAGTTTACCATCTGGTCACAGATTGTTTACATACCTCACACACACAAAAATACATTCTCCCCTTCCCAAGATCCCTGAAGTCTCATCACAATTTTGCAAGGCCTTAGAGCCTGACATTTTATTGTCTGTATTAAGTACAGGTGTGCATGATGCTGCTTGGGTGCATTTCCCCAAACATAGTTCTTTTCAGTCTGATGATCTGTGGACTAAAGGGAAAAGCTATCTGCCCTCCACACATCCAATCTATTGTGTTGAGACAAAAATAGAATAATTGCAAATGGTATGCTTGCTCTAACAGGGGAAAGCAGGAGTGCCTTGAAATTCCTGGTCTACAGTAATTCCAAAACCCATCCTGGCACATGTTGCCAGTTCCTTGAGTAGGGGACAGTAATGCTCCTTGTAAATAATTCTTCATGGCTCTTGGCTTTCCCTTCTGGGTCATTCTTTATTTTCCATAGGAAATGGTTCCCATTTGCAATCAGGTAGCTTTATTAGCCTGCTTCTGCCCTGTGTGAGTAGAAGATGAGGTATCCTAAGACTGCTTTTCATTTTATGGTGTCTCTGTTGCTGTTTGCCCACGCTGGCAGTGCTTCCACCAATACAATTATCATAATCCTATTGAGGTTTTGTGTTAGTCTGTTTTGCCTTTGCTATAAAGGAATTCTCAAGGCTGTGTAATTTATAAGGAAAAGAGATTTATCTGACTCACAGTTCTGCAGGCTATACAAGCATGGCACCAGCATCGGCTTGGCTTCTGGTGAGACCTCAGGAAGCTTTTAGGCATGGTAGAAGGGAAGGGGAGCAGGCATGGCAAGGGAGGAAGAAAGAGAAAAGAAGTCGCCGACTTCTTTTAACAACCAGATCTCATGTGAATTCATTACTGTGGGGAGGGTGCCAAGCCATTTATGAAGGATCTGCTCCCGTGACCCAAACACCTCTTCCTAGATCCCACCTCCAAGACTGGGGATCACATTTCACCATGAGATTTGGAGGGGAAAAACATCCAAAGCATATCAGGTTTGCACCATTAGATTAAAATCATACTCACCTTTCTTTCCCAGAGAGACACTAAGAGGGACTCTACCTTCATAGAAGCCTTTTTGTCCAGCTGAAAGAGTCTACTAGGCTATGCTTTTAGAAATCTTACCAGGTACATTCTTAAATTGTACTGACTTTTCAAAAAAAAAAAAAAAGTCTGGAAAGGATTGATGTATCTTAGAGCCACATCTTTAATATCTTTACTCTGAAGCCATATGTTACAGAAAGGCCCCTGGATTTGGACTTTGCCCTGAGCCCACCTCTTACATTGAGGACTTTTTGCTGACTAGAAAGATTGTCCTAGCTGTAGATATTTCCTCTAATTCTGCTCAAAAATGGAACAATTTTTCTTTAGTTCATCCCTCTCTTCTTGTGCCTTATCCTAGGCCATTGGAAGAAGCCAGTTGGTGCTTTTAGCTTTCTGCCTGGAGATGCCTTTAGCCAGATGCACAGCATCCTTCAGTGTCTTTCCCATGATCCACATTTCCACCAATAATATTTTTGCTCATCTGTCTGCCAATACTTAACTTGGGGGCTCTTTCCTCCAGCCTCCAGTAATGTTTTCCTCATCACCCAGGAAGCTCTTACCAAGTTTCCTCAAGGCACTTGCAGTCCAGGCTGAAAGAGCAGAATTAGAGTCTACCTCTTGAAAGAAGAACTAACAAAGAATTTATGTCCATCTTGTTAAAGTGGACTAAATATGGCCCAAGAAGGACCCCCTACTTCTACAATTGAGTCCTTGTGGACGAACTGCAACCTAGCTTAATAGGTAGACAAGATTGAAAACCTAACTTCGGAGTATGCACCTGTAACAATAGCTAAGTCTTGGTCATTCCCAGTGGTCATACTTCAACCATTCATACACTGCTGAGTGTTCAGACTGTGTTCCAATAAGGCAAACACTGAGTTGTAACCAATCCAGCCATTGCATACCTCACTTCGGATTTCTACACTTCATTTCCCTTTTTATTTTTTTATTTTTTATTTTCCTATAAATCTTCTTCCACCACGTGGCTGCGCTGGAATCTCTGAATCTGCTGAGATTCTGGGGGCTGCCCGAATTGCGAATCATTCATTGCCCAACTAAACTCAGATTTAATTCGGTTGAAGATTTTCTTTTACCAACCTTTCACACATCACAAGGGTTAGATCCTGATGTCTGGCTGCCTGAGTTCAAATCCTGTTTCTTCGACTTACTAGTTGGTGTAATCTTTGCCAACTTATTTGTGCTTCTATTTCACCTTCTGTAAAGGGGGTATAATCATAGTTCTTATTTTACAAGTTGCTGTGAAAACTGAATAAGTGGCATTTCCACCTTTGAACCTTCAATTTAGTTAAACAAATACTCTTTGAGTGTGGATACATGCCGGGCACTACGTGGGGTGGTGAGACAATGGAATGCCGAAGAAATGGCTCATTCTTCAAGATAGCCTTGGTCTAATGGAGAGATCTTTGATTAGGAAATAAACATTTGTTTGATTTTACAGCAGGTAAAGCTGAGCCTCAGAATGTCAGTGAATTTCTCAAAAACAGGAAGTTGATTCGCAGGTAGGGACAATGGTGGTGCCAAGGCTTATAGCCCACACCACCTCCACAGCCCCACACTACCTCTCAGGCTAGGAGGGCCTCAGTCTCACTTCCACTTCCTCCACTGAGTCACTGGCAACTATTTCAGGAAGTATTGCAAGGTTAAATAAAGACATATATTTAAAGAGTTTTTGTATATTTTATTCATAAAATGTATGAATAATATACATATATTTAATTCAATGCATATTATAATTGATCCACACGTATACATTTAGGATTCGTAATTATTTAAATCACATCTTGAGATGACCATTTACTGCATTTAAAAATTTTGCAGGTTACCCAAAATAGATGTCATTTTGACATAAACTTCCCGATTTCTAAATCTTGCTTCCATAATGCTCAAGGCGAAAAATTTCATCTAAATATTATTGAATTCCAGCACGACATTAGCATGCAGAGATATTTACAATAACAGAGCCATTACAACTCAATCAAAAGCTGATTTCAGCCAGAATTATGCAGAATTAAATCTTGCAGGATTCAAATTATTAAAAATCAGAGACTCAATAAAGTGTGGTCTGGAAGTCCCATTTATCAAGGGAGTCGAAGTGCCTCTACAGTTATAGTGACTTTTTCATATATATTCTGCAAGAATTTGCATGCATTTTAAAAGATCAGAGTTTAATTCTTATGGAATTCAAGTAACTATGCTATATTTATAAGGCAATGGAAGCCAGCTCGGAAACTGTTCTCTGTTTCCTTTCTATATCTCACATTTTAAATGCATTGGTTTTTATATCTGGTTCCCACTGAGTAGAAAGATCTGCAATGAGGCCACAAGAATACAGAGAATACCTTACTCCAATAAAGGCCAAATCAGGGTGCCATAGAGGTAGTTACAGGAAATCCAAAACCATTTATAAAGCTTGTCATGCAACCAACACATCAGAAAACTCCCTTTTCCTGTGTTTCATCAAACCAAGACAATTTATTTACTTACTTGTTATATTCCCTCTTTCAGAACATTTCATCAAAATAGACAAAGAGTAAATTTCTAAGAAAATAGGAAGAGAGACAGAAAGATACAGGAGAGGGGAGGAGAAGGGAGGGGAGGTGAGGGGAGGGGAGGGGAGGGGACGGGAGGGGTACATTACCATGAACCTTGATGTCCAGGAATCCAGTTCTCTTGACAAACAGCATTTATTTAACATCGTTCTGTGCCAAAGACAGAGATGAATAAGGCAAGTTTTGTGCCTGCCAGCCCCTCACAACCTAGTTGGGGTGACTGAAACATGAATACATATTGGCAGTCTGAAATCAACGGTGACTAGACAGATACAAATGAACATTCGTATCAGTCAAGAATACAATCAACTGAAAATTATTAAAAATGAAGTCTGCCAACAGGCCACCCAGGCATAGGACAGTGACTTGGTACTACCCTAAAGAATCCAGCTGTCTTTCTACCCTCTACTAAGCCATTCTTCGTGTGTGAGTTTCCATTCTCATGCATTTTGCCTCTTGGTTGCAAGAAGGCTGCCTCACCTACAGATATTCCACCTGCATTCTAGGCAGAAAGAAAGGGGAATGAAAAAGGTGAAATGAGGGACACCTTGCCAGAAACTCTGTCTGCACTGACAAGAACTCTTGTCACATGATCACCCTTAACTGCAAGAGGGTATGAAGAACTAAATTTTCAATAAAGATGAACAAAAAATGGATACTAGATAGACAACCATCAATATCTTCCACTGGTCTGTAGAAGCAAGAGAGAAAGGGTCTATTAAGCTGAAATGTAAAGAAGATAATATCAAGGAAGGTTTCTGAGAGTAGATATTATTGGAGAAGAAGCCATTTCCAGCAGATAAAGAGAAAGGGTTTCAAGAGAGCAGTGGCCGACTAGCATGTTACTTTAAAGGCATGCGGACCGCTGGTGTGTTGAGTTCTTGTCATGCGCCAGGCACTGTGCATGCCTCACTACGTTTACTGACTACAGCAGTCCCATGGCCTCTATATTTTACTGATGAAGAAACTAAGGTCTAAAACAGTTATGTGATTTGTCCAAGGTCTCATGACTAATGCACAAGTTCTTTAAAGGTGGCCTAACTTCCTAGTCATCCTGGCTAGAATGTGGGAGATAAATTAAAGGGAGATAAACCTGTGCAGGGAGGCAAGATGTGGCTCTTCCCCTGCTGGGTGTTTCATTCCATACTTAAGAAAAAGTCATGAATGCCTGGGCAGCACCAGGGACCATGCTGGGTGTGGTGGTACAAAAACAAATGAAATGCAATCCTGGCCTTAGTGTGGAGACAAACACATTGAAACGTAATTCACAAATAAGGTAACGGGTGATGAAGGGCCTGAGGAGTTCCCCAGAGCAGCCCTTGCCCAAGGACAGTCATTCGGCTAGGGCTTGCTGCCACGCCCATTCCAGGCACCCACGTCCTGACCCTATGTGACAGTGGGTCCACTGAGTCTTGCTCCTCTTCTCATCTTTAAAGGATGATCTCGGCCAAGCTTTCATGAAAGTGGCAGAGGGAATCAGTGAAACATCCTCAGAAAACTGACCACAAAGCCTTCAGCAGAACTCCCTATTCAACAATTACAATCCCTTGCCCTCTAGGTTCTAGTCTTTGCTCACCACTCTTCCCAAATGATGTTAATGAAACCCTTTCTCTGCTGGGCCTGGGAGCACCTTCCTCTCGGCAATTTTGGTTTTCTAAAGAAACCTTTGATTAAGGCTTTACCCCTGTGCCAGGTAATGCGCCCAACCCTTTACGCACGCAAAGTCACTCAAGCGCACCCTGTGCGTGTTATTTTGCACAGGGGTGTAGGGCCATACTTTTAGGTAATTCTCAGTCATTCTGACCACAGTTCCTTTAAGTTCAGATTTCTGCTGCTGAGTGTGCACATGGTATTTCTCTAACCCTGAATCTCTTGGTCCCCGTTTCCACTTTTCTAGTAATCCTGAAGATGCTGCCATCAGGGAAACAGGCCTCTTTGCTCCTGGTCTCTAGAAAGCCCCAGAGCCTCTGCCACTCTGCAGAGGCTGCTGCTATGTCTGACTTGGCAGATTCTTGAAAGAGAAGCTGCCACTTGCAAACTCACTAGAGAGAAAGCACTGGAAGAACAGGCCCTGCCTGCCTTCCCCATGCTTCTTCCTCGGCACCTGGGACAGTGCCGGGTGCTGTTCTACCTTGGACCTGAATAAAAGAGCTTTCCAGTGGGGCAGAAGCTATGGACTCGAAGATGCTCCTTATGGATCTGTCAGACAGCTCTCCTGGACAATGTCACAGCTTCACTGCTTAAGGCAACTGCAGGCGGGGCTGTGAGGGGTCAGGGGAATGGAGGGGTCGACATGCCATCAGCATCCAGCCTAAAGGTATGCACACTGGGACCTCAGAAAATGCTGCCAATGATGAGACAAAACTATGGCTGATTGCTTATTTCTCTAGAATCTTCAGAATACATGGCAGTTCCAGCTTATGTGTGTGAGGTCATTGGGAATACAATACCTGAACATGTTTCCTCCTTCCCTTTGACCAACCAGAAAGCTTGAAACCTGTTTTGAGATCGTTTTCTACCAACTTTAGAGAAATACGTGTTGAAAAACATGCAATTTGTGGTAGCATTATTGCTCTGCCGATATCCTCTCTTCTTCCCACAGCCCCCGCCGTGACGCTTCTCCAACCCACTGATTTGGGGCTTGGCCATATGATTTGCTTTGGCTAATGGAATTTTAGAAGACATGCCTCAAATAGAGGCCTCTAGGATGTGGGTTAGTTTGGCATTTGAACTCATGCCAAGTGCCAGGAGAACACGTCCTCCACCACTGGTCCAAGGAGAATGACAGACATGTGACACAGTTTTGGACACACCTGAAGCTCAAAGCCAGGCCCAGTCAACCCAAAGCCTGATAACAAGGTAACAAGATCCCTCTTCCCATGCCAGCTGATCTACAAACCAAGGAACAAAATAAATAAATGCTCGATGAGTGTCACCCATTGAGTTATGAGGTGACTTGCTATGCAGCTTTATTGTGGCAACACCTAATCCAGAAACTGTTATCTCTGCCTTTCTTACTGCACACTCCCATAGTTAGAGCTTTTTGAAGAATCACTGTTTCATTGTTTGTTTGTTCATTCATTCACTTACTAATTTAATAAATGCTCATTGAATGTTTATGGCACCCGGCACTGTCCCAGGTGCTGAGGATGAAGCATGAAGAAGGCAGGCAGGGCCAGTTCTTCCAGAGCTTTCTCTCTAGTGAGTTTGCAAGTGGCATTAGTTTCTCTTCCAAGTGCTGCTGACACCTGTCCTCATGAATGTCTTCACTTTCTCATCCCAAATGATTCATCAGAGGAGAAAAACAAGCTTTTATCTCACGTGGGTATGAGGAAGGGAGCAGTTCCTCCAGAAAGTCGTGAGAGACTCAGCAAGTCACAATTAAGAAGCGTTGGAAGCTCATTCATTTTGCAAAATAAAAAATCAGTACTGAACTCTGTTGACTTCTCTAAACCTCAGAGAATGAGCCATGGTTACATTCTAGATTCAAAACAATTTCAAGCTCTTTTGTATGAACAGATGACTCATCTAACACCAGAAAGGAAAGGCTAGGTTTACTTCATAGAATAAAGCATGCAATCTACATTAAGGGCCAGGATTTCATTTGCTGTTGTTTCAAATATAGTGATTAAACATTACTTATAACTTATTCAAGTAGTTCTGTCTACTGCATCGGAACCCACACTATAGCTGTTCCAGGCCTTGGGCTTCAGGGCTGCCCACGTTACCCACGTAATGAATGATCTGAACTCTCCAAGATGCAGACCAGGTGCTCAGAGCATGCATGTTGAATAATGAAAGAAAGAATGGTTGACAGTTTCTGAACCCCCTCAGCTGGAAGACAGCAAGCCAGATATCCTCACAACAGATGGGCTTGGGCCAGCAACTCAAAACATATTTGTCAGAATATTTACTCTGCAAGGTGACAAAACAGAATTCTTGAGAAACTCTGAGCTAAGGGAAGTAAAATGGGATTCTCTGCTACAGGACTTATCAGAGGCTTTACTAGACTAACATACACTGGAGTCTCCCAAAGGGGATCTCTGTGATGTGGTGCCCTAATTCACCTGGCCTGGGAAGCTTATTGCTCATGAAACCTAAACTGGGCACTGCTGACTCAGAGCATCCATCCACACCAGCCTGTGTGCTTCTCAGACATCCCAGCATCCCCAGGTCTTCAAGAGTTTAGGCAACACCAGAACCCCTTAACCAGCACGTCTATTAAGTCCAACTACAATTAAAGGCAATTTGCAATAAAACCTAAAAAACAAAGACTTTCTCTGAAAACAAAACAAAACCAAAAAAGCCTTCTGGATTGCCAAATGTCCTTCAATAACCTCCCCCATGGAACATACATTCTCTAAGCATGCCCCTAAATACACATATAAGGACTCTGGTTATTTGAAAATAATGTTAAGACATATTTGTGCTTGCAATTCTGAGGTATATTTTTCCCTCCCTTTTTATATGGCAGATTTGGTTAAGCTATATCTATTTTTGTTTTTTAGTGGGTTTGAGCTTTCTATTTTCAAAAACAGCAGCTTAGTAAGAGCCAAGAACTGTTAATTTTGCACTGGCTTGCCTTATGCAGGTGTGACATTCCAAAGTTGATGGCTCTTAAACACAGCCCTTCAGGTGACTTCTGTCACATCGAAAGCAGATTAAATTATGAGCTGTATGGTTCCAGTATATTTTGTTGTATTATAATTCTTTGAAAACTGGTAATTCATGCATGGCATATATGAGAACTCTCTATTAACCAGAGTATTTGATTAATGAGCCTGGTGTGTGCTTTCATCATGCTGAGTTACTGACTTTACTCCACCTGGGTGAATGCAATACCAAAACCCATTCAGATTCCTTGTTGTGTTTTAAAGGATTGTAACAGCACTGTACAACAGCAAGAACAAATGCCATGGGATCTGGTGACAGAAAACGTGGGCTTCAGCCCAAGTTCTGCGACTGTATTTCCAGGATAATACCTAGTATCTAATAAATGTTCAATCAATGATTATTGGATGGAAGAGTCGATATATTGATAAATTTATAAATGAAAAAAATTAGAAATGGAAGAAAGAAGACTTTCTGAGTCCCCCTGTTTGTCTTCAATGCCCCTGTTCTCTATTTTCTTAGGATCCTGTGCAGACCTTTAATAGCATTTGTGATATTCTACTGTAAATGTCTTTATTTTTGGCTTCCTCATTGACTGGAGGTCCTTGAGGGAAGGGGCTTTGTCTTAGTCCTCTTTCTTTTTCTACGATTGAGTGGCTTCCAGCCCTTCAGTTAGCATCCAGTAAGTGGTAAGTATTTCTGTTTTTACAATGAACATGCATTGTTTTAATACAACAAAAAAGAAGTAAAGTTTACATTAACAGTGATAAGAGAGAGTCCTGATGTTGGGATCTGGGGTGAGACGATTGGGCAGAGGAGAGTATCAGAACAAGAGGTCACGGAGATGGCAATCAAGACCACGTGGTAGAAAGAATGGTGTTTCCGTGGTCACAACCAGGGCCAAGGCAAGGGGGAAAGGCCCCAATGCCTACTCTTGACATTTTGACGTCTTAGCTCTCCCGACTGCCCTGAGGAAGTAGGAGAAGAACAGAATTCACATGTGAATTTGTGCCTAGCACAGTGACAGGAATGTGATCGACACTCTATCAATATTTGTTTTATGAAAGAAGGTCTTGGTCCTTTTATAGAAAGAGACATAGGATTGACAGCAAAGTGAGCTATTATAGGAACAAAAGGTATGGTCTTGGAAAGAACCTCAAGTAGGAAGCAAAGCACTTCAGTGTCAGAATTTATGTGTGACTTTGGGCAAGTCCCTTGCTCACCCTGCACCTTAGCTTCCACACCTGTAATGAGCGGGTGAAACTAGATGACCTGGAAGATTTCTTTCAAATTATGTTTTGTGATTCTATGCTTCCAGCTATTTCAACGTTGGGATCATGATAAACAATATACAGACTGTTTACTTCACAATTTTATTCCTCCAGATCTTTCCCAAGGAAATAATTTGACATTCAGACAATGATACCTATGTACAAAGGTGATCATTGTTGATAATAGTGATGCAATGGAAATACCCTGTATGTCCAACCACAAGGAATGGCCAGGAGAAGTATGGCACAGATTTGTGGTAGACTATGAAGATGATCTTAAGATTTAGGTTAAAAAAAAGAGAGAGATGCAACATGTAGTATTGAAGAATTCATATAGCTTAGTCCTCAGAAGTGTGGATTCCAGAGCCCAGTCCCTGCATGTGGCATGTGATTCTCGACTCTGTTGTTTATTTGCTATTGTGAACTCGAGCAAATTACTCTCCCTCTCTTCACCTAAGTTTTCTCATCCGAAAGTAGAGGAGATAATAGAATCTATCTCCTAGAGTTATTGTGAGAACTGTGTGAAGTAATTTTCATAAAGCATATAGAATAGTATCTGACAGATAGTAATTTATAACTGCTAGCTATTATTATATAAAATATGATTGCAATAGTAACTACTTGGGAAGGAATATTTACTATCTGATTCACAGGTTATGTATACTGGAAGAAAAAAAGTAATATGTTAACAGTGATGTATAGATGGT
>NW_012104253.1:7209283-7212903 GCF_000951045.1 Mandrillus leucophaeus
GTGAGACTCCTCCGTCTCAAAAACAAAACAAAACAAAAAAGGTTGTGTTCAGCTACCAGAAACAAATTCTCTGCCATAGTGACTTAAACATGTAAAGGTGTGTTCTTTCATATACGAGAATTCCAGCTGTAAGCCAACCACTAGATCATTGGTTCCCAGCTGTTTCCACTACCATCTTGATATAACATCACCCTGTGGTCCACATGGATTCTGGAACTCCAGCCATCATAGAAGAGTTCCAGGTCTGCAGAGAAGAAAATCAGGAGAGCTCATTCCCTCCGAGCTTGAGCCAGTGGCCTTTACATGGCTTTTCTCTGTGTCTCCTCAAATATCATTGGCCATATCTATTGCAAGAAAGGCTGTAACACGTTGCTTTGTACTCTGGAGGGCAATGTGCCCTGGTAAAAATTGACAGCCTGTTACTAAGAAAGGAGAGGTGAAAAGTGGCCTCTGCCACTTGGGAGAAATGCCAGTTCAGGAGAACAACGGAGGTAAAAGCTCTGACACAGGAGGGAGACAACATGTGGAAGACAACTAGGTATCACGCATGTGCCCTGAGGGTCTGTTGGGAAGTTCCAGGAGATACTGCTGGGCTCAGACTCTGCCCATAACATGTGCTATCATCAATGTTGTCAATCCTGCATACCATAGGCTCTTCTTTCTACATATTTTCTCTATCCCCTCTCAGCCCTTCTAGGGAGAGTCACCTCTCCCATTTTAAAGATAAGAAAATTGAGGTTCAGAGAGGCTTTGTCTTGCTGTACAAGCTCAACGTGGTCTCTGCTGGCTTCGTGTGCTAATAGTGCCTGTCCCCAATGTGCTGCTCCCCGCTGCCTTTCACTCCAAATCCGAGGCTGTGTCTCCATCACTGTAAGTTCCTTCCACATCTCCAATGACAGTCTATCAATCTCCAGCAATTTTGTCACCCAGTTAACAGGCTCAAACATGACTGATCGGACAAGGAGAGCTTTGTAAAGAGGAAAAATAATAATATTTTGGATTTGTATGTGAGAAAGAACCTATTTGATAGAGGGGCACAGGTATTAGCAATACATTCATATTCAAACACTGACACCTTTATTCAGCTTTTTATATTCGGAGCATTTGCAGGGCCTGAACTACTGGCAGACACTTCAAATTACTTAACCAGACATAAAATTGAAAGAGGGAAAAAAATGAATTGAGGCCACGAGTCCCACAGGCATCCTGGGTCTTTCTGTGGATGCAAATGGACTTATGATTGAGTTATCACAGCAAATTCAAGCCAACTCATTGGTACTTCCCAGTGCTGGAAGTTTCTAATGCACTTTCCCAAGGATGAAATTGTTCCTTTTCCCCATCCTGCATGCATGTTTTTAAGAAAACAAGCACTTGGAAGATAATTTTGCGGAAAAATATAAAATAGGCATAATATTCAGTTGCTTTTTCTTAAAGAAAGATGAACGATGCAAGGGAGGGATAAATTGCATTTGCTATGAAAATTTGAATTTCAAGAAGTATATTATGTCCTCCAGTGTTCTCAACGAAAAGAAAATTATTTCTTTCTTGGGGAACACACTCTTATGGCATTTTAACTTTTATGACATTTCTGATTTGGGATGATGAGCTTTCTGCACAGAAATGATTCAAACTTCCATTTTTTGTGGTGTGCATGTCCTTGTAAATTGCTCTACCAGCGAAGGAGGAGGAAACAGCTTCCTAAAGTGGAGATTGTTTTTCTGCTGAGAAAAAGTTTCTTTACCCATTTCTGAATGGTGGTTGCTGATAGAGACATATATCAGGGAAACAAATTGCACTTAATCACTAATCACCTGAACATAAGCTAAAAGTGGTATCAATCTTTCCTATGGACAAAAATCATTTCCCTCCATAAATAACGAACACAGACACACTTTACCAGGTGCAATTAAATACAATTGTGAGGATATATTGAGATATGATTCAGACTTCGCCCTGTCGTGACAAGCCCCGAGACACTGGCATGCCCAAATACATCTTTTAAACATTAGGAGGAAATTCTGAGCCATTGTCTTTCCTGAGCAAGAAACAATGCTATCCAAGGGAAACTTGAAGCAATGATGTTTATTTAGAATTAGAATCGATTTTCATTTTACATAACACCTTTCATTTTCAAGGCTCCCGAAGTACTTTACAAAGCAATAAGCTAGACAGCAATATTGCTATAGACAAGTGTAACCGTCATTATGCTTTCTGTAATAGCTCGCAGGCTTGGAAATTAGAAATCAAGGGAGAGAGATGGAGAGAGAGATAAAGAGGAAGCGAGGGGCGAGAAGAGGGGCTGGGGAGAAGTCAAGAGACTAAGGTGGGAGACCTGGAGGATCCCACAGAGGCAGGAAAAGAGACAAAGACAGCATAGAATAGGGGCCATGCGTCTCACTGGTGCTCTGCTTTGAAATGGCTCCCAGGAATGTTTTCCTTCCATCTCTGAGGACAGGCAGTGACACCTCAACCCCTCACCCAAAGGACAGGGACAGGATGACATCCCACCGAGGCTCCCTCAGCAGCTTCACATCGCAGAGAGTGCTGGTTTTGCTATCAGGCAGCCTAGGACCCACATCCCAGCCCCACTGACTGACTGGGTGGCCCTGAATGACTTGCTCAACCTCTCTGAGCCTTAGTTTGCACACACCTGTAAATGGAGCTCAGGAGACCTACACCAAGGAGTGAGAAAAATGAGAACGAAAGGCAGGAGAGGTACTCAGTCAAAGTTAATTAGGTTTTCTCTCCTTGTTTCCTTCCCTCACATTAAGAACATGGGATAAGCAAGTCCTATTGGATTTCCGGGACACAGAGGAATTTAATAATTCCTGCATAATGCTTCACAGTCTGCAAAGCCCATGAGCTCATTTGATGAAATGAAGCCAACTCGGTCATAATAAAGCACTTGTGATCTGTTTTCAGACTCTTGACAACCTTGAGAGTTTAGTGTTATCAGCCCCATTTCATGGAAAAATATATTGAGGTTCAGGGAAGTTGAGGTCTGCAGAGACTCACCCCGGAGCCTCTAAATTTAAGCCCAGAGTTCTTTCCAGCAGGCCAGACTGCCTCCTTCTGGTGGGAGGAGGTCAACAGGCTTCACCACATCTTTGTGCTGCTCCCACCAAATGGCTAAACAGCACAGGTATCAGACAATCCTTTGGAAAACTGATTTTGTTCCCTCTTTCACTGCCACTAAAACACAGTTGACGTAAGCAAAGAACATGTTGTGATTTTACAATTCAATGTTAGCATAAAGGGGCACAAACTTCATTATCATGGTACCCGGCAATGGAGAGACGCCTCAGTCTATGCTGGTGATGCATTTTGCACTGGTTCTGTCACTTACTCGCACGAACACATTTCCTGAGGGCTTCCTATGTGGCTGGCACGGTGCTAGGTGTTAGGGCCCAGAGAATAATTCAGTGGTATGAGAAGGTTCTGGCGCTGTCTGGAGAAGGGGCTCCCACCCATCGTTAGAGAGGAGGATCGGAGTGAAGAAAGCCTCCTCGGTGGCAGGAAAACCAGGAGAAGGAGGCTGTGGAATACTCTAGAAGAAAAGATGAGGCTCAGGCAATGGGGATGGAGAGAGAGGAGAGAACTCAGAGAATATTTAGGAGATG
>NW_012104253.1:7212953-7227861 GCF_000951045.1 Mandrillus leucophaeus
TTTCAAAATCAACCCAAACATGATTTGTGAATTAATGTATTTTTAAAATTGTTTTGCACGTTAGAATGGCTTCTGCTTCCTGTTTTGATAAATGGTTAGGAGATGAAAGAGACAGGCTTTGTACTGCTTGAATGTGAAGACTAAGGGAGAGAACGAAGACACATCTAGATGTGTATAAGAGACAGGCTTTGTACTGCTTGAATGTGAAGACTAAGGGAGAGAACGAAGAGAATCCATCCCTCCTCTTCAAAAGGCTCAAGATCAGCTAAGAAAATAATAATCATAAAAAAAGACAGAAATGCCAGTTCCAGCACAACCTCCTCATTTCTGAAATTTGGTGGGACTCGGGTCTACTTTTGGCAGGTGGAACCTGGGCCAGTCTTCCTCTCTCTTAGGGAGAAGAAATTGTATTGTATGATATATTACTTATTTTAATCAAATACCATTTTTTTTCTAATTGTCACCGCGCCGGCAGCCTCACGGGGGCTGGTCTGACTTGTGTACATCCATGACAGGGAAGCGGTAGCGGCAGCTGCTTTGTGCCAGCCCGCCCGTGTTCCGTACCTCTCCCGCCTTGTCATTCACATCTCCCCTAATTACAGAACATCTGCTTGCGGTGGCCATTAACACTCCGCTACCAGCTTGTCTAGTTTAATACCAATGACTCCTGACCTCCCCCAAGGAAGGCGCTTTCTGTCAAAATTTCCCCCCAAAGAAGCCAATTCTCCACGCAAAATTTACACTTTTTATTTTTTTTTTAATGCTACCTTACTAAAGACTTTTGAAAGGAAATGGGTTTGATGAGGTGCCATTTGGAGGGGGTGGGGAGAGTCGTTGCAACTGGAAACCTTTTCCCTGCCTTATTTTGTTTTGTTTTGAGTCTTTAAAAATTAAAGATGAAAATCATCTCCAGGGCGGGGAACACAAGTCGGAGCGTCCCCGTTCTCCCCCTTGCCCCTGCCCCGAGTCCTGCGGCCAGGGGGCGGTAGAGACACCCACCCCAGCTCTGCTACCCGGACTGACATCTGCCTACTTAAATACAGACCATCATGGAAGATTCCAACGGCCTTTATTTTTATTATTATTATTTTAATTATAGGTTCCCATGGTGGTGCTCCTGTTCCCTGGCACACCCAGAATCCGAAAACTTGGGAAAAGAGATTCCCTTCTTCTGGGGGTGCTCTGGAAGCAGCATATTTCTCTCTGTGAACATCAGATGGTATTTAAAATACTCCACAGCTTTCCTGGCTTTCCCAATGACAAACATGCTCAAAAAGTAAAATAGAAATGAGAGGAGGAAATACAGAAACAATATTTCGTTCAAAGCATAATGGATCACACAGCAAACAGTCCCCAACTCAGGGCTGACCCCCACCGGACTGCCCTTCCTGACTTTCATCTTATGTGGAGCCTCCCATCACAGGGTACTTTGTAGCCCAGCGTGGTAACAGCAACTCTACGGCGGGAAGAGACATGCAGGATTATTCTAATAAAAAGGGGGAATGGGAGAGCAGTACATTTCAAAATCAACCCAAACATGATTTGTGAATTAATGTATTTTTAAAATTGTTTTGCACGTTAGAATGGCTTCTGCTTCCTGTTTTGATAAATGGCAATTCCTCTTTCTTGTAGGAAAAAAAAAAAAAAGAGTCTGGGATGGCTTCTACAAATACCTGGCTCAGGAAAGTGATGAGGGAGCCCGCAGTATTTTATAATGCCGTTGGACTTTGCTTCCAAAGTGGAAAAGCATTTCCTTAAAGGAAGACCCTGTGCAGAGCAGGTAGTTTAAATAGGATGCAAGCTCGACCAGCTCAAGGAGAAAGTGGGGCAACCGAAGAGCTGATTTTAATTTTATTTTTCTCTAAAAGAGTCAAAAGTGATCACTGACCCAAGCACAAGTAAATTCCAACAAGAGCAAAGTAAGTAATTAAAAGAGAATAATCTAGAGCGTTGCTATTTTGTCCCACTACATCTGAAAAGCATTCACGGTACTTTGCTGCGGGGAATTTGCTCAGGCTTTGCCCTGGTGCCGACGATCGCTTCTCTGGAAACTGAAACAGCCGAGGAGGAATAAAAAAGAGAGAAAGGTGAAGGGATAAATGGGTTTTAAAAAAATACTGCAAAGGAATACCTGTAAATACATTTTTTAAATGTGCATTTCCAGAATACAACATCATCTTAATTGTCGACCTCACCAAAACACCTATTGGAGAAAACGTTTTAACAAGGAGGAGAAATGATCTTGTAATCTCAACAATAAAAGCGTTTCCATCCTTTGTATATGCTGACTTACAAAAAGTGCTTTCAAACAACAAAAGATGGAGCAGTAATTACATAAATCTCTTCATTCTTGATGAAGACACAATGGAGTATGAGCAAATCAATAGTGTTGCTGCTGTAATTCTTGTTTTTATTATGAGCCGAACACAAACTTGTTAAAATTGAATTCTGCTCCTTGTGTATAAAAAAATTAGGATTTGCACAAATTCAGAGGAAAAGAACACATGTTCTGTAAATGTTTAATTTTTTTCTATGCTACTTAGGAGATTTATGATGGCGTAGGATCAGATTTAGAAATGAATGTGACACCAATAATATAACGCTGCCGCCTATGTCCCAAAAAATGAGATATGCCACCTTTAGACACCACATTTTAGCTGCTGCATTGAAGCTATTCATTCAGAATGCCCAGAAATTACCTCCTCAATTTTTAAGCCCACTATTAAATAAACTAAATGTACCCTAAAGTCAAATATCTCCAACTTATTGCCAATAAATTGACCGTAATGATTTTCTCCCACAACTTACATTTCTAATATTTCCCATTCAGGAATAAGTAATATTGTTGATTTTCCAAAGAAAAGGTGAAAATTATTGCATTTAAAAATAATTAATAGATGGGCCTGCATACCTTTGAATTAAATTAAAGGAAAAATATTTCTTTTTTTTAGAGATGATTGCATTCATATCCTGTTTGGTGTGAAAAGTAGATTCCAAAAAGCTTTTAACTAATTTGTTCAATTTGTTTCAAAGCCAACATGAATAGGCTTGGTGCAAATTCAGATTCATTAAAACTTAATTAATATGCATCATTATGCAAATGAGGTTGCAGTTAATGAGTTCTTAAAAGAAGCTTTCTTTAATTAGTTCAGTTTTAATGGCATCATCATTTATCTGACTTGTTTTTAAAGCCACATGACATGCAAAAAGTGACCATCCTCTACAATGTGCTGCCTAATTGCGTTTCATCCTAATTGTTTAATGTTAAAAACTTTGAAAAAGTTAAAATGTTTTGATATTTAGTTCCATTAAATGGCTTTCATAAACTTTTCCATTCTGGTGAATGAGATGTTTCTTCCATTCCTCAGTTTTTTTTTCTAGTGTGGCTCTTAATTATTATTATTCTTATTATTTCTGACATATAACCATTCTGATCACCTATTTTGATCATGTGAATATTGTGTCCATGCATGTCTATTTGTACATTGATGAGCCCATCCTTACAGGTATACATGTGAAACTGTGAATATAATTGCTCAACAAGCACACTTTATTGTTATGTGCATACATTAGTGTGGATTATTATACTTATGTACTTGAAAAATTAAAACGAGCCTTTCTTGAGGCCATCTGCTGACTTCAGGAAGCTTAGTAACATGTTTTAACACAAGATTTTTAAACGTAGTAATTCACAAGAATTACAGCCACTGCTACTATCACCAACGTCTACATCAGAGATGCCTGCCTGAGAGATAAGAATGCTTAATAATTATTGAGGAATATGGAAATCAGAAAGAAAGGGGGGAAAAAAAAGCAGGCTTAGTACAGAAAAAACGCTAACCCAGAAAATCACTTTGGAAGCTTCGGAAATACAATGGGTTTTTAAAACATTTTCAGGTTTATGAAATATTGTGCTACACAATTACAATTGTGTTTTGACATGTGGTGCCGAATGTAATTCTTTGGGGGGAGAAAAGGAAGTTCTTTTCCACAGAGTCCTAGAGAGGAATGCAGTGTGCCGTGTTACACGTTTTTACACCACTGTCAGGAGTTTTATAACTGAGAGAAACTACTTGCGTTTGGAGCTCAAAAATAAATATATGTGCTTTGCATTGGTTTAAGCGAAGTTTTATGTTTTGTTTCCACAGAGATTGAGCTGTGCACACACCACCCTAATTAACAACAACAACAAAAAATACCGTACAAGCCTTGCATTTATCAAGGCTCAGGCCAACACTGAAACATTGTGCATTTCACATAGGAAAAAGGAAAAGAAATATTCCAACCTCTTTTTAACACTTAGTCTTTTGAGTACCACCAAGAATATCCTGATTAAATAATGGGGAAAAATAAATCGCACGGAGGAGGCAGTTGAGAAACCATTATTTGGGGGATCTTTATAATGAGGGTGCAGTCTTTGGCTGGGAAGATGGCCTCCTTTCTCCTAAGTCGGCTGGTTACAACAATATAATTGCTATTACACCGCCATATGGTGATGGAGATCATATTAATAGAATTACATGAATAACTATTGGGGGAGGTTCTGTTCGCAAATACGGCATCACGTAAAAGTGTGGAACGAAGCCATGCTATGATGGGATGTTTCTGAACAAGAGGGATACGACAGACTTTGTTATTCACAGCCAAGGTAAGGAAGTAACCCAGGTGGTCACCTTATCTTAATAAAAACAAAAAGTGGTGCAATCTAATGTGTCGAAACTGAAACCAACAAAAGGCATTTTTTTTCTAGCTTATCAAATGAAACGTTGTCATTCTTAAGGGTGGGGAAACTTGTCTTGTTTATATCTGTGTCATCAGCACTGAACAGGGTACCCTGAATATACAGAAGCTCTCTCAATGTTTACTGAATAGATGAATGAATTCATTAGATCAGGTCAGAATTTACTAATAAATCATTCCTCTAGTATGCTACAACAAAAATGTGCATTTACAAAAACAATCATATGGAAAAGGTGTAAAAATATTCATGGCCCCTAATCCCACCCCAACACTTATAAAGTGAAACAGTTCTGTCTCTATACAGAATAAAAACAAGCATCTCTTTGGCACAGTGCTTTAGAGTTTATAAAGCAATTTTCTGTGCTAATCTGTTTGTAATTTTCATAACATCCTTTCCAAAGGATTAAAAAAAAAAAGGAAGGGTAAATATCCCATCCCAGAGAGAGGATGTTATTTGCTCAAGGTCACAGGGATAGAAAGGCTGGGTGCCATGCAGGACTTGGGACCCCTTTGCCCTGAACTTGAAGAGGCAGATTAATTGACAGACGTTTGGAAAGAACATGGATACCCCCAAAGCCCCCATACAGAAAGGACATGGGGACAACCTCCCTGTCTCTGCTCCCAGCTAGGAGTTTTAATAGAAAGGATAAATTATCAGAATCTGCAGTGCCAAGAAGCGTTTGAGTTTAGGGCTTTCAGGGATAATATTCAAAATGATGATACTAGTGGCCATCAATCATAATTATTTTAAAATTCAATAAACATTTAGTGAGTCCTTTCTTTGTGTCGGGGCATCGTGCCAGGTGCTGAAGAAGCCTGAGTTTATTTAATCCTCTCAGTGCTGCTATTTGAGGGAGGCTTCTTCACATTTTGAAGCAACTGGAATTTGGAGAATGTAAATGATGCGCTCAGTCCAAGGACCAGGCAGTGCGATCCAGAAAGCCCACTTGGGTTTGCAAAGGCTGTGCTCTTTTCAGTGTAATCTGGACAAGGACTTCAAGTGCATTAATTAAAAATTTATTAAGAGTGGACGACAAATCCAAATAGGTGGAATTTATTAAGTGTGATAACCGTACAGCATGAAGAAAGGTATCTGTGAATTAGAGTGTTTAGAGAAGGCTTTGGAGATGAAGGCAAAAATTAGGCTGGGAAAAATGATAATGGTTATGACAACAAACACAGCAAGAACTAGCACTTGTTGGGTGCTTACTATGTGTAGGTAAGTTTTGTGCCTTTTACAAGTGGTGGCTGTTTTAATCCTCACAACCATTCAGAGGGGAGACACTCCTGTTGTCTTATCCTATAGGTCACAGAAAACAAGCCCCAGAATAGTGAAGCAGCTAACCCAAGACTGTACGTTAGGGACAGGGCAGAGGACTCTCCTTTTAAAGCTGGGAGAGTTGTGGTTTTCTTGAGCCTCTGCTGTCAAGGGTGAAGCATTTCTACATTTTTATAATTGAGTGAAGTTTGCTTCGTTGTTTGCTAAAAACAGTCATCTGAGAAGAAAGTCATTTTTTTCCCCTCCTTTCCAAATTCCCAAACACAAAATTGTGATCACCCTCCTTTGGGTGAAAACGTGACTGCTGTTCCATAACCCAAAGCTGAGAATAATACTGAGCTGTCCGTATGGACTAAACACTCATAGCAGATTTCAAGACGTGGTATTAATGGAAGAACTTTTGAAGAGTCTACAGTGGGCATCCATGGAAAACCAAACTGGAACTTGGAATATATAAAGTCTAAGATGATTTGTGAAGTCTCTGTGGGCAGCAGACAAAAAAGAGGAAAAAGATATCAAAACCCTCCATCAGTTGCATGCCTTCCTCTCCCTCTTGAAGCTTCCTCATCTGCCCCCATTCCACCCTGCATCTGTGTGAACCCCTTAGAGGATCCTGGCCTCCTGCTTGCTTTTTTCTTTTCTTCTTCTTCTTCTTTTTTTTTTTAAACCAGCCGCGCTGAGAATCATTCCCGTGTGGTTGGAGACGCACTGACTGCGTAACGAGAAGACTGCTCTCTGAATTCCCTCATTGAACTAGCTGCCAGATCCTGTGGATGCCGTTTCCTCATACCACGTGCACCACCAGTACCCCCTACTCTCCCTACTATTGCTAAACTTCAGGCCTCTATCCCTTTGTCAGGCCCTCTTGACTCATGTTTTCGATTTGACTGCATTCTCAATGCTGTCAGCTTTAGGATCTTTTAAATCTGCCTTTGTCACTACCTCTCTCACAAACATTCAATGGCTCCCTATTGCTTTTCAAATAAAATAGAATGTTCTCTGATATTCTGGACCCTCCTTGTTTTAGTTCCAAGCCATGGATTCAATTTTATTTCTCTCTTCTTCTTTTCAGTTACCCCAAAACAAATCAAGTAACTCTTCATCCTATTTCCATGTCAATAATGCTTAGCTTTCTAATAATCATAAAAATAATATACTTTATATACATGACAGATAATTTGTAAAATAGAGAATAAAATAAAGAAAAAATCAAAATATCCTGCAATCTAACCATCCAGATATAATCTCCCTAATATAATAAATATGTTGGTTTATTTTTTCTGTATACATATATAATAGATACAAGAAATACATATGACAAGCATGAAATCTTGTATAAAAACAATTCTGTTGTTTTTTTTTTCCACTAAGCAATACAATGTAAGCCTTTTGTCACATCCTTATGTATTCTTAAAAATACTAAGCTGAAGGAGTTATTTCGAGCAAAGTACTTAGAACAGTGCTTGGCATATAACAGGTACTCAACAAATGTTAGAATATTAGCCCTCATCATTATTATTAACTATCATCACCCTTTGAAAACTTGATGTTTAATAGCTATTACATTTGATGATAAAGATATTCAGTAATTAATTGGAAATATCCCTTGCTGTTGGCTATTTAAGCTGTTCATACCATAAACAATCTTGCAATGAATATCCACATTTACATGTATGTGTGTATGGCTGCATGTGTATGTATCTGTGTTTTTGCATATGTGTGTAATCTGTGTGTGCATATGTGTGTATATATATGTGTGTGTGTGTGTGTGTGTGTGTCTGATGGCTAGTTGACATCTTGGGAGGTTTTCTATTGCCAATACATTTTCTCTTTTTTGTCTCCTTAAACTGTTTTGAGTTTATTTTCTGTCAGTTGCGACTGAAAGAGTCCCAACCTCATACATTTGTGCAAAGCTTCAAATCTCAACGGTGATGGAGATAGTCTCCTATTGTAAATGACACACTTGATTTTGAGGTCTTAAGTATGTCAGGGCCCCAGAATCTTGGCTCAGAGTTAGGGTCTCAAGTTATGAGGCTGGTTGGGGGAGGGAGTAAAGCTATAGGCTGTATGCAGGAAAGGAGTCAGGGGTATAGCGTTTGTGGGAAGAATAGTCCAGAAACATGAGGATGTGGGTAGAAAATGAAAGGGCTTTTCCAGTGGTCAGAGAATATGAGGATGTGGTTTTAGAAGGTGCAGCCCAGCGGTATAGGAAGCCTTCAACTAAGCCCATGGGCAAGTAGAGAGTGGATCAGGATGCTGAGAGAACTTAGAATCCACCAGGAATTTCTAACTTGGGTGTGTCTCATTGATGCCCTTGTCTGCAGTGACATCGTTTAACCAATTTGATATACATAAATTAGCAGTTTAAATTCAATTATCATTAAGAATTTCAAGATGGTCACAGCAAAGTGTTAAACCCAGCCCAGAACCTTTCTAAGCACAGAGTCCTGCATGGCCGTTAGGTCACATGCCTGGAAAAAGTGGCCCTGGCTGCATATTGTATTTACATGTTTCTGATTATTGTTACAGAATATTAGTGGTCCTTTTTTCTTCTTGATTTCTCCAAGCTCTTTATATATAAAGTAAATTGATATTTTGTCACATATTGCAAAAGTCACTTTTCCCATTAGTATGTGATTTGCAAGGCATCTCCTCCTTGCATGGGGTGGTGCATAAAAACTGTATATTGCTTTTTTTTCTCAGAGAGACAGGGTCTCACTCTGTGACCCCCAGGCTGGAGTGCAATAGCTCCATCATAGTTCGCTGCAGCCTCAGATTCCTGGGTTCAAGCAATCCTCCCACCTCAGCCTCCCAACGTACTGGGATTATAGGCATGAGCCACCACACCCAACTTACATTGCTTTGATTCTAGTACACATTCAAGGTCGGCACCACGTGTGAACTTCTCGGTCACCTCACCTTGAATCCTGATGTTTCCTCTGCCCACGCTGTCCTTTCCTCCCACTCTGTTCTGTAGAATTTCACCTTCCTTCAAGGACTAACTCTAACCTCATGCCATCCAGGAAGCTTCTCTGATACCATGACCTGAAAGTCACCCCCATCCCAACTCCAGAGGATCCTCTTCCAGATTTCTCTCTTAAGACACTGCCTGCTTTCAACTGTACGTTTTCTTACAAGGGCATGTGGTTCAGCTCCCTCACAGTCTGAGTTCTTTGTTATCAGGGACCCCATATTATTCATCATTAATCTTGTACCTTGCTCTTATTGATAGTAATTAACATTTATTGAGCACTACTATGAGCCTGACATGTCTCAAAAGATGTGTCTGTCTGGGCATACTGGCAGTACCTGTAGTCCCAGCTATGCAGGAGCCTGAGGCAAGAGTATTGCCTAAGCCCCAGAGTTCAAGGCTGTAGTGCCCTATTATAATGCCTGTGAATAGCCACTGTACTTTAGCCTGGGCAATACAGCAAGATTCCATCTCTAAAAAAAAAAAAATGATATGCCGGCATGATAATGGTTATTTCCAAATGCTTCCAGGACAGCAGGCAAACCTGGGTGCCCATCAAAGTTAGGGCTTTATTCTATTAGGACCTACACTGGAGATATATTTTATCCCAGCTTATTCTAAGACTTGAATCTCAAAGTGCTCACTAAATATTAATTCTAATTATCATTGTCATCATCATCATCATCATTACTTTTGGTATTTATTGAGTATCTAGCATGAGGCAAGTAAGCAGAGGCTTATTTAGTCCAATGAACAGACATATGAAGTGGGGGCTTTTATTAGTCCCCTTGCGCAGACGAGACACTGAGGCTCCAGGATCTGGAGCCTAAAAGTGACAACACTGGAATATAAACTCAACCATCTGATTCCAGGGTCTCAAAAACAACCTTATTGTGACTTCCTCATCTCTGGCAGGAAGGAATGTTGCCAATCGCTTGGTGTGAAGGTGCTGGATTTTATTCTGAAGAACAATGGTGGTACAGTGAAGTACTTCTCTCCTGTTTGTTTTGCTGCCTTGATCTCACTTAGACTCTTCATGAGATCAGGGATGCTGCCATGCAGACTGCTTGCCAAAAGAAAGGAGTACAGAAGGAATCACAATGCTGCTTCCTGAAACATAAAGTTCAGACAGGAAGACTTCAAGGACATTTACTCCCAGACCACAGCCATCACTGTAAAAATACATGGCATTTATTTAAACAACTAGATCACATTTGTTGAGCTTTCTGTGTGGTAGGCACAAAGTGTTTTAAGTAGATGAATCTCCAGGACATTAGATAAATCAAGTGATTCACCCAAAGTGAGAGAGCTGGTGAATGAGGAAGCCAGGACGGGGACTCTCCATTGTCTGACTCTACCTGAGGCTTTGCAGGACTATCTTTTGAGCCACGCCTGCATGCCAGGCACTGGACAAGGCAAAGGGAATACACAGTGGTTAAAGCAGAAGGGTCTGGCTCTCCAGGAACTCAGAGCCTGGAGGAGGAAAAAGTCACAACAGAGAGTTACCATTTAGCCAGTCAGAGGCAATGGCAGAGTTCAGGCCTCTGGGCAGCCTGAAGCACAAAGAAGGGATCCAAAGGAGAGGAGTGGGGTGAAGGAGAGGGTGGATCAGGAAAAACTTTCAGAGCTTTTCTTTCTGCATACCACATTGTTTTGTTCAAACCCAAATATGACAACCATTCTCCAAGGTAGAGAAGCCTTGTGCAAAATTACTTATTCTATCTCTGGAATTGGGAACTTCACCATTCATCTACCATCAAACCCTACATTAATCCGTCCATTCATCAGTCAACCCACCTACTCATGTATCCACCCATCCATCTATCCACCCATCTATCCATCCATCTATGCATCCATCCATCCATTCCTCTACTCATCCATCCATCTATCCATCCACACATCTATCCATCTATCCATTCATCCACACATCCATCCATCTATTTGTTCGTTCATCCATCCATTCATCCACACTTTCATCCATCCATCTGTCCATCCACACATCCATCCATCCATCCATCCATATACCTGTCCATCCACCTATCCAACATCCATCTATCCATTTATACATCCATCCACTCATCCATTCATCCATCCATCCACCCATCCATCCATCCACCCGCCCATTCATCCACCCACCAATCCATCCACCCATGTATCCATCCACACATCCATCCATCCATCCATCCATCCATCCATCCATCCATCTATTTTTATTCAATCATTCATCTCATTGCTCATTCATTTCTTCATTGATTTGTAAAACATGTATTAAGTTTCTGCTGTAGCAGAAATTGATTTAGACACTAGGGAAAATGTATAACTAAAATTAACATTTAAACAAAATGAATTCCAGAAATAAAAATTTCCTGTCTGCTCAGGATATATATGTTACAACTCTCATTTTGCACTACTTGATCCAGCAAATTAAGACTAACGTGATTTTTAAACACCCTAGCTAAATTAAGTGGGGAAGTGTTGGCCCAGAGAATTCTTTCAGGAAATGACCTCTAAAATTTCATGTACTTCCAAGCCCCTAAATTCTCTCTCTCTAATCCACATGGTATATCCTGGATATAATCTGGATACATATGGAGCTTTAAGCCTTTCAGAGCCCTTTATGGAATGACCAACATACTAAAATGTTATTTACTTATTTATTATAAATTACTGTCATTTGAGAATGAAATAGACTGGAAAGATTCACCAAGTTATGAATCTTTAACTTGAAGGACTACAATTTTTTTTGGATAATATATCATGCAGTAAATAAAAGTATTTTTAAAGATAGTCTCCTACTCTTGCATCCATTTTAATGTACACCAGGATTAAACTGGCTTTTTCTAACTGAATGAGGAAATAAAAAGTTCAAACATCTCTTTTACTCTCTCTCAACAAAAAAAAAAAAAGTGAGAAAAAAGGAACAAAATGCTGTATCACCCTCTTTTAATTGATATCTCATCTTTCACTTAAATTACATGTCAGTACAAACTGTCAATTTTAAGGAGAATATTGATATTTTATTCCCATCACTTTTTTTCCTGTGGAAGGAATAAAACATTAAAACGATGATTATACATGAATCACATCTTATACATTGGAGGTACGGTATAATTAGAAAAATAATTTTTACCATTTGTATTACAGTCTTACCAAACAGATCCATTCTTACACTGCAAGCTGTGTTTAACTCAAATAGTTCAATGAGATGATTTGTGAAAGAGATGCAGAAAGAAATTACTTCTATGAAACTCATTTCTTGCAGTACCTGGATGATGGTAAAAGTCTCTAAAGCATCACTGTCTCAGTCTCCATTGCATGCTTGCCATGACAGGAAATGAAAGTGTTCACTCAGAAGTTTGGGTGAGATGCCCTCAAGCCATTGAAACCCAAGCAACGGCTAAGAATGAATGGAAAAAAAGAGACCTCCAGCAGCCCTAATGAGCACCACCTCCATTTCTGTAGCCACATGGGAGGAAAAGAAAGTGTGGACGAGAAGCAGTCCTGAATCTTTACCCTCATGGTGATGGGTCTTCCTCCTACTCATTAATCCGTTCTCGTTCCTGCAATGTGTAATAGGCACCAGTGATGTGCCAAGCACTCTGCTGGGAAATAAATGGGATCCAACCCCTCATCCTTAGCAACCTCAAAGTCATGGAGGAAGGAAAGCATGAATGATGCTGTATTGGTTTGCTAGAGTTACTGTAACTAAGTGTCAGCGACTGGATGCCTCACAATTCTAGACGCCAGAAGTTTGAGATCAAGGTGTCTACAGGGTTGGTTCCCTCTGGGGCTGTGAGGGAGGATCTGTGCCATGCCTCTCTCCTAGCTTCTGGTGGTAGCTGGCAATCTTTGGAGTTCCTTGATTTGTAGAAGCATCACCCCAATCTCTGCTTCCATCTTTACACGGCATTCTCCTGTGTGCGTGTCTCTGTATCCAAATATCTCCTTTTCATGAGGACATCAGTCATATTGGAGTAGGGTCCACTTGGATGACCTCATTTTAACCTGATTATCTTTGCAAAGACCCTAAATCCAAATAAAGTCACACACCGAGCTACACAGGGTTCAGACTTCAACATATAAATTTGGGAGGAGAGGGGAAACTTGTCAACTCATAACAGGTGATAATTATAATGAGGTTCTTGTGAAACAGTCCTCTGCAAAGTGAGACTATTTCCATCAAAATCACCACCTATTTTGCTTTTAATTTGACAAAATAGTTCTTAAGTGTATCTGTATGTATAAACACTCAACGATTGCAAAGATAATTCTGGAAAAAGGGGAAAGGGCAATGAGGAAGAATTTTCACTCATTTTTTATGATATGATTTCAGTAATTAAAACTGAGATACTGAACCAGGAGTGGAAGTCAAGCGGGTAGAGCAGCATTGGGGATTCAGAAATAGATCCAACGACATACACCGGATTTCTGCCTGTGAGGAAAGCAGTTCTACTCCAAGGACGCAGAAAACGGACCCCTCTGGATGGCAGTAGGATAGCTGCCCCAGGAGCCAGGCAGAGGGCCCGCCACACTCCTTACACCAAAAGACGTTCCAGATGGGAAAAATTAATGGAAAAAAATGGAACACAAAAAGGTAACTTTTTTTCTTTTCTCTTTTCCCCCATAACTTTTGAGTTGAAAAGCCTCTTTCAATCATGTTATTTTTTACAATGATCACCGAAAAGACTAATAAATTTATCTACTTAAAAATTAAAGAAAACACATATCACAAACAAAGGTAATATTCCTAACATGCAAACAGCTCTTAAAAGTCAATAAGAAAAGAAAAATAAACACTTCCCAGTAGGAAACTGGTCAAAGAAACAGAACAAAGAAACTCACAAAATAAAGAAAACCAATTAGCCTTTAAGAGAATATTTAAATAATCACACTAATAACCAAATAAATTCAAATAAAAACAATAGAAATTTTCCTTCCCAGCTTTCAGACCGACCAAGTTTAAAAGAACGAGGGAAACTTGTTTTTTAGTGAGGATTTGGAAGCAGAGGAGTGTGCCTCACTAGAACCTTCCTGGAGGACCAAATACATCAAAATAGAAGACGTCCCTATCCTCTAACCAAGAAAATTGGCTTCTAGAAATGCATCCTCTGGAAAGGAATACAAAATTTGAAAAAAAAAAAACTTCACACCAAAGAATATTAATTACACTGCTGTTGATCACAGGGAAAAACTGGAAATAGTCCAGTTGTAGTAGATGGCCTGTAAGTCAATGACTGTAGTGCTTACAGTTAAATCTTGGGCAGCCATTTGCATGCGCACATGCACACACACACACACAGATTTGAAAAGATGTTCATGACATTTTATGAGTGAATAGGGAAGCCACAGAATACTTGTTTAGTTGTTTATTTAACACGTATTTTCTGGGCAACAGTTCACATGTCTGCCCTTGTGCATGGTGTTAAGGACACAATGAATGTGGAGGAGCTTATTATGGTTTCGTGGCCAATCGAATCTTCATACAAATATATAAACTTACATAAGTGTTACAAAGAACAAGTAGATGTGAACACATACTTTCAAAAACTGGGAGTTTGTTGGCGGAGCAGGGTGGCTCACTCCTGTTATCCCAGCACTTTGGGAGGCTGAGGCGAGTGGATTACTCGAGGTCAGGAGTTCCAGATCAGCCTGGCCAACATGGTGAAATCCCATCTCTACTTAAAATACAAAAATTAGCCAGGCATGGTGGCAAATGCCTATAATCCCAGCTATTCAGGAGGCCGAGGCAGGAGAATCGCTTGAACCCAGGAGGCGGAGGTTGCAGTAAGCCTAGATGGCGCCACTTCACTCCAGCCTGGGTGAAAGAGCAAAACTCCGTCCAATAAATAAATAAATAAATAAATAAATAAATAAATAAATAAATGTTGGGAGCTTTATGTTGTCAAGTCCAGGAAGGC
>NW_012104253.1:7228531-7274711 GCF_000951045.1 Mandrillus leucophaeus
TTTTTTTATTTAACAAAATTTGGAAGAGATTAAAAAATCGAATGAAACAGTGCAAAGGAAAATCGACAAGTTAGCTTCAGAAAAGAAGAGGATGAGAACGGGAGATCCAGAGGGAACTGGCTCCAGAGAAGCAGAGAGAAACAACCAAACCGAGTGCCCCGGCCACTCACGCTGCTTCCTGTGCCCACAGGTTCTCATCGCTTTTCTACCCAGAACGCCCCGCCTAGACGTTCTATTAATTTCCATATGTGATCAGTCAGATTGCCTTGAGTCATCCCAGCAATGTATTTAGACCCGAGTTTTGCATTTATGATTGCCTGATTTATATTATAGTCATGCAAATATTTCCCTCCATCCCACACCTCTCCTCTATCCCACCACAGGGTCCCTGACCATGGTGGAGTATACAGAAAGGTTTTAGAATCAGAACAATCCTATTTTGAATTTAGCCTTCTTTGGGGGTGATTTTGGACCAGCTCCTGCCTTAACCTCTCTGGGCTTCAGTCTCCCCATTACATAAAGGGCATCATAGATCTATATATAACCTGCCTCAAGGAGGGTTATTTCAAGAATCAAATGAGAGTTAACATGCAAAACACTCAGTATAGCAACTGGCATAGCATGGTTTGTTTATTGTGTGTCTATTTTTGCTTTTCATTCTGAATCCCCAGTATCCAGCACAATGCCCTGCATAATGAAGGTAAGCAACAAATGTTTGTTGAATTTAGTTGACTAAAGATTGGATTCAATTGCAAAACCTTTGAAAAAAAATGAAATCCATACTTTTTTTTCATTCAGATTTTATACCTCCTGTCAAAAGACAGGCTTATTGCATTTACTCAATCAATGCATAATACACTTCTACTCTGCATCCTACAAGGGGCTGGAGACACAGATGAACAAGTTCTCTGCCCCATTTCCTTGAGGTTCATGATCTGGTGGGGAAGGCAAACATCCAGGTAAATAAATGACCTCATGCATTGGAAGTTCCCTGGAGGTTTGAACAGGGCAAGTGGGGCATAAACAGAACGTGGGTCAAGTCTCTCTGAAACCTAAGAGGCTTCCCTGACCTGCACCTCCTTATGTGCCTTTAAGACCTCATCTCCCACCACGCTACCCTTGAGGCATGATGCTCTCCAACCCAGCAACCTCCAGGCCACTCCCCAAAAACAACAAGCAGGGACCCACCCCAGAGCTTTTGCCTCTGCTCTCTCCTGTGCCCGCAATGCTCGGTGCCTGGAGGCCTTGCCTGTGCAATGGCTAATTATATGCATCAATTCATCTGAGTCACCAGGTGACCAGACATTTCCTCAGATATTATCCTGAATGTACTTGTGAGGGTATTTCAGGATGAGATTCTTAGGGACACACATTTTGCATCAGTAGAGTGAGTACAGCAGATTGTCCTCCCTCATGTAGGTGGGCCTGGTCCAATCTGTTGAAGGCATGAATAGAATAAAAAGTGTGAGTAAGAGGAAACTCCTCCTGCCTGAGTGCTTGAGATGAGACACTGGTCTTTTCCAGACTTTGGACTCAGATGGAAACATCCACTCTTAGGTCTCCAGCCTGCTAGCTTTTTTTTTTTTTTTTTAATACTTTAAGTTCTAGGGTACATGTGCACAACGTGCAGGTTTGTTACATATGTATACTTGTGCCATGTCGGTGTGCTGCAGCCATCAACTCATCAGCACCCATCAACTCATCATTTACATCAGGTATAACTCCCAATGCCATCCCTCCCCTCTCCCCCATCCCCACAATAGGCCCCAGTGTGTGATGTTCCCCTTCCTGTGTCCAAGTGATCTCGTTGTCCAATTCCCACCTATGAGTGAGAACATGTGGTGTTTGGCTTTCTGTTCTTGTGACAGTTTGCTGAGAATGGTGGTTTCCAGCTGCATCCATGTCCCTACAAAGGACACGAACTCATCGTTTTTTACGGCTGCATAGTATTCCATGGTGTATATGTGCCACATTTTCTTAATCCAGTCTGTCACTGATGGACATTTGGGTTGATTCCAAGTCTTTGCTATTGTGAATAGTGCTGCAATAAGCATGCGTGTTCATGTGTCTTTATAGCAGCATGATTTATAAAGCCTGCCAGCTTTTGGGCTGCAACTAAAACATCCACTCTCCCGGGCCTCCAGCTCGCTGTCTACAGATCTCGGGACTTGTCAGCCTTCACAGTCACTTGAGCCAACTCCTTATTCGCTCGCTCTCTCTCTCTCTCTCTCTCTGTCTCTCTCTCCATCCTATTGGTTCTGTTCCTCTGGAGAACCCAGCCTAACTTACCCCCTCCCTGCATTCAGGCCTCTGTGAGATCTTCCCATGCCCATGGAAAATAGCAGGTCCCTCCACACTCTGTATCTTGCCCTGCCCTTTCCCTTCATACATGACAAATTCCAGCATCACATAACACATGTGTTTATATGTTATGGTCTGTTGTCCTTACTGGAATATCAGCTTCCTGAAAGCAGGGTCTTGGTCGGTTTGGTTCATTAATGCATCTCCTGTGCCTGTAGCAATGCCAGACATACTGTAGACATTGACAAATATTTGGGAAATGAATGAATGACTGGATGAATGGTAGCATGGGAGCTGGGACCTGAGACTTCTGTTATCAATGTAGTTCTAACGGCTGTCACTTTCTTTCTGGTCCTGTATGTCAGGAAGAAAACAGAGTTTGCAGAGCAAAACACATTCCTCAGCAATGAAATGGGTTGTGGCATTTGGGGCTATTTCTTTTTTCTTTCTTTGGGAAGCAGTAAGGGGAACGCTGTTTATCTTGTTCTGGAGCACTGTAAGGGGTAGGCTGTAAACAGGAAAGAGGACATAAAGCTGATGAGTGCGAACCCTCCCTTCCCTACTGAGGCTTTGCTTGGGCATACTTAGCATTTCAATCTATATAAAGTCAATGGGCCATACAATCCTCCTTTATATACACTCACCAATTCACATTATTCTTTAATAGGAATAAGTTTAGTTTTTTTTTTTTTACAAGTTTGATTCCAAGGAACATGCTTAATCACAAAAACCTGATTCTAATGAGTGTAATGGGATGCAAGGCAGTTAGCAAAGTTGCACTCAGCACTTACATGTCCCTTTTCTAGAAACCTTACAGATGCCTGCAAAAGAAGCCTCCTTTGATGACATGTAAGGCCTTCCACAATCTAACCCTGAACAATCTTGGCCACCTTGCCTCCTCCTCCATCTCTCTGGGCTCTCTGAATTCCAGTCACACTGAAATTCTCCAGACTTTCGCCACACTCAATGTCATGCCTCTGTGATTTGGCTGGCACTGTTCTTGAGAGAATCATGTCCCTTCCCCTCTCTCAGACCAGCGACATACTTCTGCTTTTTTTTTTTTTTTTTGAGACTGAGTCTTGCTCTGTCACCCAGGCTGGAGTGCAGTGGCATAATATCAGCTCACTGCAACCTCGGCCTCCTGGGTTCAAGCAATTCTTCTGCCTCAGTCTCCTGAGTAGCTGGGACTACAGATGTGCACCACCACACCCTGCTAATTTTGTATTTTTAGTAGAGACGGAGTTTCACCATATTGGCCTGGCTGCTCTCGAACTCCTGACCTCGTGATCCACCCCCCTCAGCCTCCCAAAGTGCTGGGATTACAGGCATGAGCCACCATACCCAAACGACATTCTTCTTAATCCTTCAGTGTGCACACTCCCGCACAGTCAGGTCCATCATTCGGTCCTCCAACCGCTCCCAGCAGGATTCTTATGCCCCTATTAGACCACCTCTTCTGTGTTTTGCAAGATCATTGTCTATTTCCAGATCTGCATCTCTATCTGTGGTGGACATGGAACACTGGGCTGCAACATTGGCACTAGACTGGTGTACACAGGAACCCCTTTCATTCAACAAAAGCACCCAGCTCCCCTTGGACATCCCTATTTCTCCCCATCTTCAGTGGAGGTGTTTTAGGTGGGGCTTCCTGAGGCCTAAGCCAGTCAGGGCTCACCAGATCCCTGGTTCCAGCCATTGGCTGGAGCATGGACATGTGACCCAGGCCTGTTCAATGAGAGAGAGTTTTGAGACGATGTTAGAAGCTACCAGAAGAGAAGCCTGGTGTCTTGAAACTGAGAGCGAAGAGGTGGGACATGCTAGAGCCACATTGCCACCATTAGGGCAAAGCAGAGCGAGCACAGAGATAGCAGAACCTGGAGACCGGGCAAGAAGCGAAGCCCTGCCTGAAACCCTCAGTGCCTGTGTTCAGCCACGCCTCAAGTCAGGTCTATCCTTCACCTTCTCAGTTACTTAAGCCACAGGATTCAGTGTTCTGTCACTTGCAACAGAAATTGTTCATCAGAGAAGCCTGACAGCCTCACAAACCCACACCTCCATACCACCTTACCCCGCCGTGAGATTGGAAGCTTCCAACAGGCAAACCGTATGCAGTTGACCATTGCACGTTCTAGCCATTGAGGACAATGCTTTCCTGTAAATAGTAAGTGCTCGCTTAATGCTTGTTGAGTATACTTCATGGAATGGAAAAATTACTTTTTAATAACACAGCTGTGCTCACCGGACTAAATTGCCCAAGTTTTTATTTGACATAATTGTGAAATAACACCTTCAACAAATTTACTGTATAAAAAGTTCTGGTGGGGACATTTGTCTTCATTTAAGTGTTTCTTAAATATTACTTGTCCTGCTTACGGGAGAAAAATATTCAAATACATTAGTGTTTTTGTGTTGAATATGAGATGAAACTCCTAAAGACTAATTTTCCAGATTACTTATTTTATATTTAGTGCCATTAATTCTACATGTGTGAAAAACATATAATTATACCCACACTATTAGTACTGAATAAAATTGTGTATTATTCAAGTGTAGTAGTAGATAAATTGGCACTAGACTCGTGTACACAAATGAGGCTTTTGAACTTTAGTGTGATTTCAATTATCTCACTTTAGCTCAGCAAAATGCCTAGACTCTGCACTTGCTAAATATTTCTCCACCTCTACCCTTATTCTAGGAAAGCCCCCCCATTATAAATTTCTGTGGACACAGGACTCCCTGCAGCTCATGAAAGTTGTGGGCTCTTTCCAGTAGAGGAATGACAAGAGAAGAGAGGTTCCCAATTACTGTTTCAAAGAAACAGAACTTTGAGACGCTCCTTGAAGAAAGAATCATACAGCCACGTGGATTTTGGTCATGCTACATCTACACTCCTTCTTGAAACCTATGAGGCACATTAGAATGTTAAAGGCTCTGAGAACTCTGCAGTGAGGAAATCCAAAGAACATTGTTCTCACCAACATTCTCCATAGTTTCTTGACTACAAAGCCCTAGTAATATCTGTCAACAGTCTTTAGGAGATGCTGTCCTAACAACTTAATATTAGCTGGATATTGGTCTTAGCAGCCTAGAGTACAGGTTAGGGTTACAGAGTTATCTCCATTTTCTCTGGTCTGATTTCTCAGATAAACGAGAGCGTGTATATACATATGTATGTGTGAACATGTGTGTGTGTGTGTGTGTGTGTATTTTCACTCCTAAAGGTCCTCTCCATCCTGGGTGCACTTTCATTTTCCCTTGGATGCAAAGCTTATTTATTTCACTGTTTTCCAGAAAACAAACCAGAAAACAAACCACCAAATAGCAAACACCTTTGAAGGTGGTGACATGACCACAGGTGTGAGTGTGACGGGGAGCACTTGCCAAAGGCCAACACTCACTACTACTGTCCCTACTCACAGCCCTCTAAGCACAGTGGATAGTAGGGAGGATGCCAGGGGCACAGAGTGGAAGTTCCAAGGAGGAAGCTTGCCCATACCCAGGGGTAGCCAAAAGAGCTTTCCAGAATGTGACTTTCATTCAGCTTGAGTCTCAGTGGAAATGGAAGATATAGTTATTCCTTTAGGAAAAGGTTCGAAGAAGAGCACTGGAAGGAAAGAAAATGACCCAGGTGAATAAGTCCTCATGTGCTTTGATATCCTCCAAAGAGAAACCCCACTAACGTCTGTGCAGAGGCAGCCTTGGGTCAGCACTTAGGACATTGCGTCCAGCTCCAAGTTTCTGTTGACTCACGTTTTGCTTGCCCACTGACCCCTTCCCCTGTCCCTTTGTCCAGCCCACCAACCTGTCACTCCCTCTTGTTCAGCAGTTTGCCCCTGAGAAAATCCCCCAAAGTGCCTTTTGGATGGAACTTCTAAGACAAGCAAGGATGTCAACACTTCCATTTCATTCCCTCTTACCATTCCCCAACAATCCCCCTGCCTGGCTGTATATTTAGTACTCAGAGAAAAAGAACAATTTCGTGATGTTCTGGAATGAAAAAGAAGAAAGAAAGGAGGAAAGAAAAACAGGCAGAATTAACCCCAAACCAAGAATTTGAAGCCACAAGGCACCAAGAGGTCAAAATGGGGCATTAAGTTTCTAAACTTTGCATGGACCTGGTCAGAAGCTGAAACAATAAAACTAGATTTTCCAGAACATCATCAATTGGCAATTGATTCCACAAATATAATAGGGCAGGGGTGGCTTATCCGAACAAGCATGGAAAATAAAATACAACAGTGTTCCTTCATCTTTCTTTTACAGATAAATTTAGATACATAAAAACTCAACTGAGATATAAAAGTTTATGAAAATCATTCAAAAGCTTTTCATGCATTCACTTACTCACGAAATATTTATACCATGCCAAATATTTGTTCCAAGCACCGTAACTCCTTGTAATGTTCTTATTCATCTTTGTGTCTCTCTGGGTCTGAGTTGAGGACTATAGAAGGAGGCAGGTCACATGGTAGTCACCGTAATAACCATCCTGAATGCCACAGTTACTTTCACTCTCTATTACTGGCTTTTCTCTTGAAACGGTACCATAGAAAAATGAGATATTTCACCTTATTAACTTAAATCTCAAAATCTAGGGCCACGATAATGGATCTAGGGGCCCCAAATATTCTTTCTGAGCCTCCTTATTTCCTTCAGTGGATTTCTTACTCTTATTCATACCTGCCACCCTAACAGCCCCAGAGCCCATTGTCTACTCTGTAACACTCTAGACAAACATGGATCCAACAGTTCCAGAAAGTTCTATCAGAACAACTGAAACAAGTTCAAATTTTAATGATATTTTGCTCACCTCTAAAGGACAGCAGCAGGAAAATAAATATAGGTGATCCCAACACATAAATGCAGCCCAGCAGGCCGAGTGCCACTCTCTCTATCCCACTCCCTTCAGCCTTCCTGTGCCTGCCTGCCTGCTCCTCACTCCATCAGAGGGAAAACTGCATTCTGGAACCAGTTCATAATTACCCTGCCTGAGTTTCTTGCTTCCTGGTTCCGTGCCTGGTTTTGTGGTTTTGGAGCCACCATGCCAGAAATCCACCATCAGAGTTGGTCTCCTATTTCTCTTGATGGACATGTTAGTTTCCTATGGCTAATATAACATGTTACTACAAACTTGGTGGCCTAAACAACACAAATGTATTATCTTACAGCTCTGTAGGTCAGAAGTCCATTTTAAGTACAAGACTTAAAATCAACGTGTCCCCATAGTTGTGTTCCTTCTGGCAGCTCTAGGAGAGAATGTGGTCCTTGTCTTTTCCAGCTTCTAAAGGTTACCTGCATTCTTTGGCTAAAGGCTGCATCATTCCCACCTCTGCTTCCATCATCAGGGCTTCTTCTCTAGCTCTCCTGCCTCCCTCGGATAAGGACCCTTTTGATGACATCCGGTCCACCAGGATAATCCAGGATCATCTCTCCATCATCTCAAGGTCCTCGCTTAGTCACATCTACACATTCCCTTTTGCCATGTAAGGTCACATATTCACAGGTTTGGGGAATTAGGGTGGAGATATGTTGGGGCAGGTGGATATTATTCTTCTGACCACAATGGGCAAGGCCAAAAGGAGATGCTGTTTCTACTAGAAGGCTTTCCCCTTCTTTCCCGCTGTCAGTGACACAAACAGCTTGTGTATTTCCTTGAGTGCTCTTCTCTCAGCTTCTCGGTGCATCACAGAACTTTCTGTACTTCCTGGACCCCTTGCACTTGGGTGAAGCCACATAACTAGTTCTGGCCAATGAGTTGTAAGCAAAATAATGTGTGTTTTTTTCTTGGCTAGATCATTGGGTTGCCAGTGGAGACCCTCCAGAGCTCCCTTCTTCAAGACTCTTACCTGGTTCCACGTGAGCAGAGCCCCCTGCCTTGGTGGATATGCAACAGGAGTTGGACTGCCTGATAAAATACAGAATGCTCAGTTCAACTAGAATTCAGGTAAACATGCAATTTCAAATATTGTGAGAGACATACTTCCACTAAAACAAAATTATTTTTTCTCTGAAATTCAAATGTAACTGAGCACCCTATTTTCATTTGCTAAATCTGGAAATCCTAAGTGTGAATGTGATATGAACCTTTACTAAGGCACAAAGATTTGGGGGTTATTTATTACCACAATGGAATGTCACCTTCCTGGCTGCTACAGGCCACTTGCTTAGATGATTATCAGAATCGCAGTGACTAACAGCAAGTTACTCCTTCCGTGAACAAGGAGTGTCCTAGGCTGGTAATAAGTCCAAGAATGTATCTTTATCCTCAGCACCCAGCAGCCTCAGTAGGCAGCAAGTTAGGCAAGTCTGGGTGTCTACATAGCACTTACCTACATTTATGTCCAGCTGCTAAGGTCAAATAGCAATGTTCTTTCATTACTTAGCAGGAAAAGAAAAAGCTACGGGGAGTAGGACATTCTTAATGTTAAGTACTTCGTTCATGATTTTTACCTAAATCTTTGGTGCCCACTACTGCTTGGCAATGCAAGAATCACTTAGAAGATGAAGTGTAGTTTAGCACAACATGATATATATTGTCATTTTATGTTTAATATATCAGTATTTCATGGTGTGTGCAAAGAAACCCTGGAATAGTGTTTTAAATTAGAAAGTGCTTTTATATCTCCTGTGTGATGAGCCTTCTCCTTGATACTGATGATGGCCACACTTGCTGTAAAATGCTTCTCAAAGCCACCAGAATTGCTTCTGACAATCAACCAGCTTAGGTGGATCAGCAGAAACTGTGGCAAAACCAAAGGCACCAAAGTCATTGATTTGCAAGTGAACGTTAAAGACAGGTGACAGTTGAAGTCTATGTGCAGTGTTCTTAAACATACAACGACACTGATGCTGCCCACGCACATTTCCAAGATCTACTCCATCAAGCCACGTGCAGCAATTTTCATGCCTGATAAGCATACCGGTGACTACAGTGTGAGAACATCTCATGTAATGTGTGGTAGAAATTGTTTAAGATGTGCTGACTGCCCAGACAGCAGGCACAGAGGAGCAAACACCACCCTGCAGAACGTAGCTGCATTACGCAGTGCTGCCAGTTGTGTTTCGTCTTGAAGCTGTCAATAGAAAAACCTGGTTTGTAGAGGCTCCCACAGTTCCTCCCTCCCCAGCCTTCCTCAGTCAAGGACAGACTGCATCAGGCTAGAACGCAGTAGCTCGGTTGACATCTTCCAGAGGATGTAGCAAAGCAAATGAGATGCTTTTAAAATAACTTGATCCGGGATCTAACATGCGGACAAAGTTGCAGACTTGCCAACTTCCTCCATTCTTTTTGAAAACTTGCATCAGATTTGGATATCCAGACATTATATGGAAATGTGGATCTTTAGAAAGGAGATCACACCAGTGACTTTAAATCTTCCACCTCTTCACTTCCCATGCTGGCCTCAGAAACCCTAAAGCACAATCTCCACCCACAAAGCTGAGGACTATTATTGCCTGACTGATCTGTCCCCAAGGAGCCTACAATCCACCCTAAAGGAAGAGATGAATACACAAGAAGGGATGGCAGAACAGACACCACTCAAAGAGCATCACTGAGTGTTGAGTTGCATGTGGGAGGATGAACCCTGCAGGCAGTTAGCAATCAGAGGAATCGATGAGACCGACACAGGCAGATGAGGCTTTAGGAAGGAGGAAAGGCCTTATTTGGACCTTGGATGAGGCCAATGACTAGCAGAGGCAGAGAAGAGGAGAGAGGGTGAACCAGGTGACAATTCGCAAAGCCACCAGGTGGTGAGAGTGAGTCCCCAAAGCAGTAGTGCGATATCCACTGTCACAAAGCCAAGGAGAATGGAACCTTAGAGTTGAAGGAACTGAGCCATTCATGTTAATCAAACACTTGTGAAAATAGCAGCAGCTCTTACATGTAGAGCCCGTACTGTGTGCCAGGTACCCCGCTAAATGCCCTGCAGTTTCTAACCTAATCCTTCGAGGCAACTCTGCACAAATGGTCCTGTCGTTCTCACTGCAGTCATTGTTTCCACGGCATCTCCACTGTGGGATTTCCATGCCCTGCTGACCCAGGTCCAAGCGTCTCTCCTACGTGCAGCAGCTCATTCTTTTGGGAGACACCTCTTTCTCCAGTTAAGGCAACCACCCATCTTTATTTGCTCATGGAGCAGGATGGGAGAGCAAGTACACTCTGGATTCCGTCAGACCTGATTTTTATTCCAGCTCTCCCAGCTCTGCAGCTTTGGGGAAATGCTTTTATTTATGTCTCTAAGTGTCAGTTTCCCCATTCTTGAAATCGTCTTGCTGCTACTTAAGTGATAGGTGTTAGGACAGTTTAATGAGCTGATGCATGCAGAGGTTGGAGCAAGTATGCAGCCAAATACAAGTTAGTAATTAATATTTCACTCTTGCAGCACTCTATGCAGCTAAACACAATAAATTCAATCCTACTTCCAGTGACATCTCTTCAAGACAGATAAAATGACAATAGCTTTCCAGTGACCTCCCTGTCCATGAATACTGTCAAGAAAGCCCATGAAGCCTGGGCAACATAACGAGACCTCGTCTCTAAAAATATACATATTTTTAATTAGCCAGTCATGGTGGTGCACGCCTGTAGTCCCAGCTACTCGGGAGGCTAAGGAGGAAGGATTGCTTGAACTTGGGAGGTTGAGGTTGCTGTGAACTGTGATTGTACCTCTGTACTCCAGCCTGGTTGACAGAGTGAGACCCCATTTCAAAGAGAGAGAGAGAGAGAAAGAGAGAGAGAGAGGGAGAGGAAAGAATGAAGGGAGGGAGGGAGGGAGGGAGGAAGGAAGGAAGGAAGGAAGGAGAGAAGGAAAGAGAGAGGGAGGGAGGGAGGTAAATCTCATGACTTATTGCTAGTATCCCTGAACTGGCTCATCGTGACCACCTCTTTCCTTTCCATGTGCCGTAAACCATCTGTTAAATGATTCCTCCCAGAATTTCGCCAGACACTTAAATCATGTGTCGTCTTCTTTCAGAAGTCAGAACATTTGCCCACCTCCGGCTTTCCACGGTATGTTCTCCATGGTATTTTCAATGTCAGTGTCAATCACAGCTGTAATTTTCATTAGTTCCTGGGAAGCAAGAGACACGAACCAGAGTATTTTAATCCAGTTATAGTCAGCACTGGATTCCAGGAGGATCCCCATGTGAAGATCCATAATGGTTAGTCAGAGCATTGCTACTCAAAGCGTGGTCAAGAGCCCGCTGTCTTACCATCCCTGGGACCTTCAGAGAAATGCAAACCTTCCTGGCCCGCACCTCCTTCCCCTTCCTACCCCATCCTCTGCCATAGACCTGCTGTTTCAGAATCTGTGTTTTGAAAAGATCCCCAGGTAATTGGCGTGCACATCGTAGATTGAGACACACTGAACTGGAGCAGTAGTTCTTAGACTTGGCTGCATTTTAGAATTAACTAGGGAATTTTCAAAAACTTCCCATGCCTGGCCCCTATCCTTAGAGAATCAGATTTAACTCGTTTGGATTAGTTCCCAGGTGTGGGTATTTTTTAAAAGTTCACACAGTGATTCGAATGTGCAGCCAGAGCGTCGATCCCCCTCCTCCCAAACCAGAGCTGTTCCATTCAGATACGCTGGCCCTGCATACCACGACCACACTAGGCCTTGCAGCTGGAGGTCACATGGCCGCAGCTGTGGAGAGAGAAGTGCCCCAGAAAATAAGGACCTAGAGTGGCTTGATGAATATATTCTCATAAACAAGCATAAGTTTATACAGTCTCATTAAAGTACAGTCACATGCTGTGTTTATAACGATAGAGCTGCCAAAAAATGGGCGTCAGTAAAACAAATCGTATTGTCACAATGGTTATTATTATTGTAACAAAACTTTAACATTTCTTACCCCTCTGCCAATGCAATCACAATGCATAATGCATTTGAGATTACTTCCAGCTGTCTCCTACTCTATGAATGGGGACATTTCTGTGCACACAGCATTCAGACGCCGTGTATATTTGCATGATAAGCAGCCATCTTCCCATTCATGAATAGAGGCCTAAAACTGGGGATGGCTGTTTGGTGGCCACCATGGATGGCCTCACACTTGGAAAGGGCCCCTCTTCCTTAGCCTGATAGGTCCATCATGATGGGTGGTAAGTAAGGGATGAGCTAAGGCAGAGAAGATCTCAAATCTGAACACCTCATGTCAAATCCTTGTCATGCCACCCAGGTCCTGGTAAATGCGATAAGTTGTATGTCCTTATATGTAATAGACATAGGTATGCCTGTCCTGACTCTGTGAAATCACTGTTGTGAGGTTCAAATCAAATAGTGCTTTGAATGAGTTACATAACAGCAGAAAACTCTACCCATATAAAGAATTGTTACTAAGTGCTGTGTTAGTAGTGATGGTAGTGACAGTAGCAGTATTCCTACCACAAAAAGAGGGAGAAGAATCTCTCTATCTCTGAAACTCTTATATTTCCTGTTTTCTTTATAAAGAGAGGACGGTAGGATGGATGGATGGATGGATGGATGGATGGATGGATGGATGGATGGATGAGTAGATGGATAGATGGGTAGGGTGGGTAAGTGAATGGATTGCTGGGTAAATGATAGGATGGATGGATTGCTAGGTGGTTAGGTGAGTGGATGAATGGTTGGGTGGGTGGGTGGGTTGGGTGGGATAGATGGATGGGTGATTGGATGATGGTTTAGTGAAGAAATAAATGGCAGGAGGGAGAGGGGGAGAAGGAAGGAGACAATTCAGCCTTGACATGCAGCCCACCTCCCACCCTTACTACTTGCCCTCTCATAGCTCTAAGTTGATGATTTAAATGCCTTCCTGATCAAGTATAATAATTTAGGTCTGACCTATAAGGCCTTTGTTGTCTGTCCAAAGCTGTCCTTTTCACCCTCATTACTTTCTATTACCCATGCTTTCCCATCACCCCATAGCCTGTGTTTTTCCACCTCCATTCCTTGGCTCTTACTGTTCTTGAGGCTGTTTGCCACATTCACCCTAGGTGCAGAGTCCAACACATGTGACTGCGATTTGGAAGCCTTCCCTGGTTCAGTCAATCCAAAGGAGTTCCTCTCTTTTCTTCCATCATGGCACCTGCCTGTTTTTATCTTACATAATGTTTACCTTTCCACATGAATGTGAGGAGAGGGAAAGAAGTGTCATTTATTAAGCACGAACCTTGGCACCCTCATATGATCCTGACGGCAACCTTGTACAGGGCACATTATTTGTCCTGGGTTTACCAAAGCAGTAACATGAAGTCAAAGAGGTCAGCCAACTTGTCTGAGGCGTATCAGTTGTGGAATTATAATTTGAACCCAGGTCTTCTGAATCCATATGTCTACCATTCTCTCCACTACAGTCTCTTTAGGAGTGGCCTAAGACCCTGGAGGACACTCCATTTTTGCTGATTTATCTGTAACATCGAAGTAATTCTAGGAAGGGGCTACAAATCGTAAGAAGAGTAACTGGTCAATAAATGTTATTTATTAGTTTTCACATTACTTTTATTCACATTGAATGCCTACCTGCACAATGCCCTTCACAGGATAAGCCCCCAGTAGAAGCTAAGCATTGTAATTTTTAAAATTAAAGTTGAAGCCCTGTGACCTAGTTCTATTGGGACCACTAGCTGGTCAGTTAATTAGAAACCCCCTTTGATATGGTTTGGCTGTGTCCCCACCCTAATCTCATCTTGAATTGTAGCTCCCAAAATTCCAACATGTAGGAGGGATCGAGTGGGAGATAATTGAATCATGGGGGCGATTTCCCCCATACTGTTCTCGTGGTAGTAAGTCTCACGAGGTCTGATTGTTTTACAAAGAGTTTCCCTTCCACTTGGTTTTCATTGTGTCTTTCCTGCTGCCATGTAAGACGTGCCTTTCGCCTTTCACCATGATTGTGAGGCCTCCTCAGCCACATGGAACTGTGAGTCCATTAAACCTCTTTCGCTTTGTAAATCACCCAGTCTCAGGTATGTCTTTATCGGCACCATGGAAACAGACTAATACACACTTAAAATAGAAAATCTTATATACCATAAGACCTTTCTTTTTAATTTAAAATATATAATGTATTTTAACTTATCAAACTTTTGCTTTTGGGCCCAGGCGTTTGCTTTGAGGGGCTGGGGGCTGTGATCTAGTTTTCACAAGCCACCTCTATAATGCAATCTCTGTGATTTCCACTTTGGGTTTCTTTCAAGTGTAGCTAAAACGTGAAGATAATGTCAAGTAACCAATACTCAGAATCCTACTGAATCATTCTCATTTCCCCCCGAAGCCTTTAGACTTATCTGATCCACACCTAATTTGACAGCCATTTAAATAGTAACTTTCCTTTATAACATCTTTTGAAAGTCTTCATCTTAAGTTCCATGAAAACAGCAAATTTCCTTTCCCACTGTTTCATTGACTTATATGAAATATGTAACATTTAATTAAATTAGCTCATAAGAAGAACACTTGGAACAAGGAGGCCTGGGTGAACCACGTGACTCCTGGTGAGCGCATCACCTGGTAGGACATGTGTGGGCAGCCCTGGCCAGAGGCGGCCAACATGCCCTGGGCAGCCGCGGGAGTGTTTCCATGAGAGCACAGAAGGGGCATTTCACCTACAGGTTGAGTGGAGTGGAAACAGGCAAGAGAGCATCCCCTATAACTGATTGGTGTGCAGTGAAAATCGCACTGACTGCCGACTTCTTTAATTCACTAACAAACTCCCAGTGTAGACAGCAGGGAGTAGAAAGAGATCTGCTTGGATATGATCTGGGTCTATATCTCTACCCCATTACTTATCAACCTTGCAACCTTGAGTAAGCCACCTTTCCCCATGCTTAAAATGATGTCACAGATCTTGCCATGCTTCTGCTGGGAATTGAGTGGGATATCACTGAGAAGACTCTGAGCACATAGTAGGTACACCAAAACAGGAGCAGATGCTGCAATGTTAATCCTTGGGGTTTCTGGTATGCCGATAACATTAAGTGGGTTGAAATAGCTGTCTTAGCTCCCTCCCTCCTGCACTAAGAATCCTCTGAGTACCCTTTTTAAAATTAGCATTTACAAACCTCTCAGATCCTCAAAAAACAGAGACTTACCACTTACCCTGTTTGCACTTGCAAATTGTTTTCCTTTGAATTTGAAAAAAAGACACATGTGCACATATACTATTAGGACCTGCTACTATATACAAATGGAAGGTCAAACTCCACGGCACCCTCTCTGGTTTCAGGCAACACACTCCTATTTTAATTGCAAATCCATAAGCCTCTTTTGTGAATTGCATTTGGTTTTTAAAGGAAGAGGAGTGCGTAAGTCACAAGATCATTTACAGAAGCCACATCACAGAGATATTTTCTAATGCACATAACTGGATAATATGTTAATCAAACTAAATCAGTGGCAAAATGCTTTGAAATCTTAAATAAGATCTAAATCACAATGGTTCTAATATGTATAGTTTATAGAATTTCTTAGCCTAAGTCACACTGAAATGTATTCTCTTTGTTTTTCATTTTGGCAGAAACAGGAGTGACTTGGGAGTTAATCTTTGAAAAGATGTTCAATTGTAGCAAGTTGTAATAAAATATGCATAATATGTACTTAATAAAAAGTAATGCCTCTACTATAAATTGCTTCATTGAGATATAGAAACATATTCTAAACCATAAAATGCATACAGGAAATGGAATGAAACAGAAGTTACCTTTATTGTCAGTTTTTATTTCTGAAATGATCTAAAATTGAAGATAATGATTACTCATGGAAAAAAAAAAAAAACTTCATCAAATGCAGTATCAACATTGTTGGTGGCATTTTCTGACTCATGGGTGGATTTGCGGTCCTGGAGAGGTGCCTAGACATTGTAATTCACAAGAATTATAATTAACAAAGAAAAATTACTCATTTATTTACATTCCCATTTGAACACTAGATAAATTATTTGCTAAAAGCCCCTTAATGATCCCAAAGTACATAATTATCTAGTACATCGGTCCCACTTTCAGAGAATAGAAACTATAGCGAAATTACTTTTTCCCCCAAAAACTGTTCCCTCACAACTCCTGCTAGACATTTCTTTTATAGTTTTTAAAAGTTATATTGGTTTTGGTTTTTTTAAATATCAAAATATTTTATGCAAAATATTTCATTTTTTTTTAAAAAAATTCCCTCTTGCTCTTGGGAGGGTGTATGCGCAATTGATAAAGATGTGCTGCAGATTGCAATAAATTCTGAAATTAACACTGAATATATTTTCATATTATGTTTACATATGGGTAGGTTTTTTTTAGACTCCCTATCTTTTTTAGATTTATGAGATTCTCTACAATAAGATTTTGTGTGAGTATATTTAAATTTCATATGTGTATATATTTATACACACACAGAGCAAGATTACATACTTGCTTTAATTTCTCCCAATCTTAAAAACTCATAAAATATTTAAGCTGTTTCAGAACCAGAATAGAAATGCCTCAAACTGTTGTTTAAAATTACATCCAACCTTCACCTCCTCATGCTAATGAACGGGGCAGCATAACTGAGGAGTATCAATCAAAGGTAATCAATGCACAGCAGCTCAATGGTTAACCTTGTTCTTTGCCCACTCCCTCCTCCCCCTCCCCCTCCTTTGACCTTAACTACAGCTGCTTAGAAAATGACTCATTGGTCTCTCTCCTCATTGCCTGTCATCTGACTGATGAAACCTCCAGTCGTGAATAAAATGATCAAAGGGTGAGTAGAATGAATAATCTGTAAACTGTGGCAAACAGCTAAGGGTCAGTTGATTTAAAGGTTTCTGTGGCTTCATTCATTCATTCAACAAATATGTATTGAGAACTTAGTATGTGTGATGCATTGGCTAGTGGTTGGGCTACAATGAGGAATAAGTTGAACATTTTCCCTGTTTTTAAGGAGTCTGCAGTGTAGGAGAGGGGCAGGCACTGAAACACATAACTGTAGAATTATTATTAATAGTATATTAATAACATACTATTACTATTAATAGTAAGAGTGTTACTATTCATATTATTATTAGTAACAGCCCTGAAGAGCAGCAGCATAAAGAAAGTATATACCCGGGGGTCCTACCCTAGTTTGTGGAGAGAGTTGGAGGGGTCAGGGGACTATCCCCCAAAGCAAGTAACCCTACGCTGAATAGAAGAGGTAGTGGGTAGGAGTAGGAGAGTTCAGCCAAGAGAAAGAAAGAACATGTGTGAAGGTCCTAGGGAAAGAAGAGGCTTGGGGCATCAAGGAAAAGACGGGAAGCTGCTGTGGCTGGGGCGCAGATAGCCAAGGAGCTAGGCTATCAAGAGAAGTTGAAGAGATGAGAGAGGATACTATAAAGCCAAGTTCGAATTTGGACTTGATCTTGGTTGCCACTGTAGGGCTGAAGTGGAGTGACTGCGACAGTGTGGACATGACCACACCTGTGTGTTTCAAAGCTTCTCTACCTGCTGCATGAAGAACAAATGGGAACGTTGACTTTAAGGCTATTGGAAAGTTCCAGATGACAGATGATGGTGGTTTGAACTGGAGCTGGAGCTAAATAGAAACAGTTGGGAAGAACCCATCCCTGTAGAAAGACCTCTTGGGTATACGTCTACTGCACTGGTGATAACCAAGGAAAGGCTTACAGAGCAAGGTGCAGGTATAACGTTCATGCTGCATTTTTTACAGCACCTCTGTTATGGGCTGAAACGCCCTAACTCCCAATACCTCCAAATTGGACTGCATCTGGAGACAGGTTCTTTGAAGAAATAATCGAGTTAACATAAGGTTAACATAAGGACCCTAATCCAATCTTCCTAATAACAAGAGGAAACTTAAACACAGAGAGACACCAGGGGCATGCAGGCACAAAGGGAAAACCATGTCAAGAGCCACCAAGAAGACAGTCATCTACAAACCAGGGAGAGAGGTCTCAGATGAAACCTCCCGCCCCTGACCCTCACCCCACTGGCACCTTGATGTTGACCTTCCAGCCTCCAGAACTGTGATCAAATAAATGTCTCTTGTTTAAGCCACACAGTCTGCTGTATCATGTTATGACAGCCTGAGCAAGCAACAAATACAGCATCCAAACAGAACCCCACTGAGATTCAGAGTATAGAATAAATAGCCACGATGAGCCCTTTTTCACGTAGTTCACACATGGAATACTGAAACACATGATCATTGTGGCTATGGCATTCAGAGAATAAATAGCTGGGATTTCTTTAGTGTGTGATGAAAAAGTTATACATGTGTCCTGGTCAGTAAATTAGGGAGAAACTTTTCTAGCACTGTCGTGGATAAAATGCTAATTAAAAGGAACCACAGGAAGGCATGGCAAGGCTCCAAGTCTTGAAGAAAAGTCAAAGGTTATGTAGGAAACCTTCTAGCATGGAAGTGGGCTTACGGGGCTAAAAAAGTAGAGTGATACCATCTGCCAGCACTCTCTGTGGTAGACATGGTAAAGAAGTAAATTGATATGAGGAAGAATAAACAATGTATCATTACATATTTATCTATCTGTTCAGCCCTTTATCCTTCCATCAATTCATTTTCTTCTTCATCATGGCATTTCATATTAAGTTGGAGACATCAGTACACTTCATTCCTAAACAATGCAATACGCTTATCGTTGACTAAAGATCAATACTGTCATGCACCACTTGAGGACAGAAATATGTTCTAATAAATGCATTGCTAGGGGATTTCCTCTTTGTGTGAACATCATAGATTGTACTTACACAAACCCAGATGGCACAGTCTACTGCACACCTAGGTTGTATGATACAGCCCATCATTGCTCTTAGGCTGCAAGCTTGTACAGCATGTTACTGTACTGAATACTGTAGGCAATTGTAACACAATAGGCAGCACTCATGCCTGTAATCCCAGCACTTTGGGAGGCTGAGGCGGGCAGATCGCCTGAGGTCAGGAGTTCAAGACCAGCCTGGCCAACATAGTGAAACCCTGTCTCTACTGGAAAAAAAAAAAAAAAAAAAAAAAAAGCCAGGGGGTGTGGTGGCACATACCTGTAGTCTCAGTTACTAGGAAAACTGAGGCAGGAGAATCACTTGAACCCAGGAGATGGAGGTTGCAGTGAGCCAAGATTGTGCACGCCAGCATGGGCGACAGAGTGAGACTCTCTTTCAAAAAAGAAAACATAGTAAAAGTATGGTATAAAAACTATGGTGTAAAAGATTAAAAATGGTAATAGTCCACCTGTCTAGGGCACTTAGCATGAATGGAGCTTGCAGGACTGGGCATTGTTCTGGGTGAGTCTGTGAGTGAGTGGTGAGTGAATGAGAAGGCCCAAGACATTACCATGCACTACTGTAGATCATAAACACTGAACACTTAGGCTATTCTGAATTCATATACAAATATTGTTTGTCAATCATAAACTAATCTTAGCTTACTGTAACTTTATATACAATTGTTTTTTAACTTTTTGACTTTTTTGTAATAACACTTAGCTTCCAACCCAAGCATGTCGTACAGCTGTACAAAAATACTTTCTTTCTTTTATATCCTTTTTCTATAGGCATTTTTCTATTTTTTTTTTAACTTTTAATTTTTCTTTTGTTAAAAATGAGGACAAGCACGCACCATACCCTAGGCGTACACAGAGTCAGGATCATCAACATCACTATCTTCCACCTCCACATCTTGTCTCCCTGGAAGGTCTTCAGGGGCAATAACACATGGAGACGTTGTCTCCCGCCATAAAAATGCCTTCTTCTGGGCCAGGCATGGTGGCTCATGCCTGTAATCCTAGCACTTTGGAAGGCCGAGGCAGGTGGATCACCTGAGGTCAGGAGTTCGAGACCAGCCTGGCTAACATGGTGAAACCTCATCTCTACTAAAAATCCAAAAATTAGCCAGGCATGGTGGCTACATATGTGCCTGTAGTCCCGGGTGCTCCGGAGGCTGAGGCAGGAGAATTGCTTGAACCTGGGAGGCGGAGGTTGCAATGAGCCGAGATTGCACCACTGCACTCCAGCCTGGCGACGAGTGAGACTCCTTCTCAAAAAAAAAAAAAAAAAAAAAAAAAAAAAAAGGCTTCTTCTGTATGCCTCCTGAAGGACCTGCCTGAGGCTGTTTTACAGTTAACTTATTTTTTTAATAAGAGTAAACTCTAAAATAATGATAGAAAGTATACATAGTAAATACATACACCATAACATAGTTGCTTATTATTATTCTTTTATACAACTGGCAGCAAAGTAGGTTTGCTTACAAGAACATCACTGCAAACGTGAGTGATGCATTGTACTATGACATTACTGTGGCTATAACATCACTAGGTGATAGGAATTTTTCAGCTCTATTATAATCTCATGGGACCACCGTAGTATATGAAGTCTATTGTTGACCAAAACATCATTGTGCGGTGCGTGACTATATTTACTTTTGGTTCTTTTAATAGGTGAAATCTACATAAAATGTAATGAACAAACTTTTAAAAAGTTTTAAATAACTTTATTAAAGTATAATTAATATACACGTTAAGTGCTGATATACAGTATACACACTCATGAGACTATTTACCACAATCAAGACAATGAACAAATCCCTCACCCCCAAAGGATTCCTCATGTCCATTTGTAACTCTTCCCACCCCCACAAGGAACCACGGATGTGCTTTTTGTCAGTAGAGAGTAGTTTTTATTTTCTAGAGTATTACATACATGAAATCATGTGGTATATATTCTTATTTTATATGGTTTTTGTTTTACTCAGCATAATTATTTTGAAATTCATCCAAATGGTTGATCAATAGCTTATTTATTTTATTGCTGGATAATATTCTATTGTACCTATAAGGCACAGTTTTTTACCTGTTGATAGACGTTTGGGTTATTTCCAGTTTGGGGTTATTATACGTAAAGCTGCTGTGAACATTCATGTATCAGTCTTCATACGAGCATGTGCTACCCTCCTTTCTCTTGGGAAATACCCAGGAGTGGAATGCCTGAATCATACAATAGGTGAATGTTTAGCTTTTTGAGAAACTGCCAACTGTTTTCCTAAGTGGTTGTACCACACAATATTCCCACCATAAGCGTTTGAGAGTTCTGGTTGTTCTATATCCTTGAAACCCTTTAATTACTATCCATCTTTTAAATTTAGCTATTTGAGTAGGTGTGTTGTGATATCTCACTGAGGTTTTAGTCTGTATTTCCCTAATAACTAATGGTGGCCAGTATCTTTCTACGTATTTATTTACCATTTGTTTATCTTCTTTGGGGAAGCAATGTTAATTTTTTTATTGGGTTGTTTGCCTTCTTATTGTTGACTTTTGAAAGTTATTTGTATATTCTGACTGCAAATCCTTTGTAAGATGATTTGAACGTGGTTTCTCCCAGACTGTCACTTGTCTTTTCATGTTTTTAGTGGTGTTTTTTAAAGGAGCATAGGTTTGGGTTTTGATTAATCTACCAATTTGTTCTTACACGCATCACACCATGCCTTTGTTCATCTATAAAGAAATATTTGCCTCATCGAAGGTCACAAATGTTTTCTTCTAGAAGTTTTGTAAAGTTTATGTTTTATGTTTAGCTATGTAATACAATTTGAGCTAATCTTTGTTATGGTACAAGGTACGAATTGAAGATTAAAGTTTTGTATGTGTGTGTATATATGGATAGCCAATTGTTCTAACTTGAAATTTCTGGGCTCTGTGCTATGTTCTACAGATCTATCATAACTCCTTTATAGCTTTATAAAGTAGGTAGCTTTATACTAAGTCTTGAGATTAGATGGTGTTATCCAATCACCTTTAATCTTCTTTTCGAATGTTGTTTTAGCTATTTTATGTAACTTCTATTTTCATATGAATTTTGGAATCAGATTATCAATTTCCAGAAATAAGCCTGTTAGAATTTTGATTTTGATAAATCTGTACATCAGTTTGAGAGTAAGTGTATCTTAATGAGTTTTCCAAATGAGATTTTTAGACCATTTGCATTTAGACCATCAATGTGATTATTTGATATGGTTGGATTTTAACTGATAGTATTGTTATTTATTTTTCATTTACCTTTCTTTGTTACCTTTTCCTCTCTTTCTGCCTTCTTTTGAATTAATTTAACTTTGCTATTCTTCACTACAAAGACAAGACCTCTTCTGTGTATTCTACTCAGCATTCGATAAATTGTGAGTTTTTAGTTTTTTTTGGTCTGGATAGTAGAAGCCGCTATTATTTTAAGTCCTGTACAAGTAACAAACACTCTCATCTCTAATCCAATCAATTGGTGGGTTTCCTGCCTTCTAGGAATTGCATCACACATATGTACTAATAATTATTCAGCTAAATACTTGGGAGAAACTTTCTGCTGATCATTATAGTTTTCCTACTGTGTCCTTCTTCTCTCTAGTACTCTGTTCCAAAAATTGTAGTCATTTTGGTCTCCCTAACCCTCAACTTTATCTCCTCAGCTGAAGGTTTTGCCAAAGTTGGCCTGGGCACCTGTTCCCTGCGCTGTAGCCAGGAAACTCTCCTATGCAATAAAATGAGGGAGTCACAGGGCTCCCTTCATAGTTTCCAGCCTCGCATTGTCCTTCATTCTTCATGTATAGTGTCTGATAACCTGTTGTTTTCATTTATTTATTTGCCCAGGTAGGTCTTGAACTCCTGGGCTCAAACCGTCCTCCTGCCTCTGCCTCCCTAAAAGCTGGGGTTAGAGACATTAGCTACCATGCCCAGCCAACCTGCTGCTTTTATATATTTCGTCCACTTATTGCTTGTTTCAAGTAGGGGATAAATCTGGTCCTTGTTATTTTTGCTGAACGTGATCATTTGAAAATATACACGTCTTGAGTATATCATCTGTAAGATGTTGACAAATGTCTTTACCTGTGAAACTCAAACTTCTGTGAAGCTATAGAATATCACCATCTCCCCAGAGTTCCCTTGTGCCCATCCTAGTTGAACCCTCCCCTAATTCCTCAGAGAAGTCACTGTCCATCATAGATTAGTATTTCCTGTTCTACAAATTCACATAAATGAACAATACAGTGAAAAATTATACTTATTTCACTCATCATAACTTTTTTTAGATTCATCCATGGTTTTGTTTCAAAAGCTTATTTTTGTAAATTACTGAGTAATTTTCTATTGCATAAATCTACCGCAGTGTCTTCATTCATTTTTTTGTGGATGGCCACCTGGGGTGTTTCTGGTTGGAAACTATCGTGAATAAAGCTTCTATGAACAGCTTTTCTTACGCAGGTTTTTGTGGGTGTCTGTGGACATATGTTTTCATTCCTTTTGAGTAAATACCTAAGAGTAGAATGGTTGGGTCATAAAGAAAGCATATATTTAGTTTTGTAAGAAACTATTAGATTTTTTCTCAAAAAGAATGGTTATACCATTTTACCTTCTCACCAAAAATACAAGAGAACTGCAGCTGGTCCTCATCCTCTGACATTTGGTAGTTATTAGTCTTTTTAATTGAAGCATTCTAGTCAGTGTGTCATAATATCTCATCGTGGTCTTAATTGCATTTTCCTAATGACTAATGATGTGGAGAGCTTTTTCATGTTCTTATTCGCCATTCATAGAACTTCCTTTGTGAAGTGTCTTTTCAAATCTTTTGCCCATATTGTGGTCACTTTTAATTTTCAAAGTTCTCCGAAAATACTGAGATGAAAAACAATATGCCAAATTAAATAATGTTCTCGACACATGCATAAAAGTTTGCTCAAGAAATTGCTTTTGCATCCACAGAGATGGAGCAAGAAAAAAAGTTCTATCTACTGTACTTGCAAATGCATTACTTGTCATCCTGCAGATGGCTGTAGGATATATTTTTTTAAACACTTTATTCTGGATATTTTCAAACTCATACAAAAGTAGAAAGAATAGTAAAATGAATGTCTATGCAACTGTCTTCCAGCTTTTACAATTACCAACATTTTGTTGATCTTGTTTCATTTAGCATTCCTCATCTTTGTTTTTGCTGGAGTATTTTAAAACAAATCCCAGACATCATCTAATTTTACCCGTCAATATGCCACCTTTCCAAAAAATAAAACTTAAGATGTTCATCTGGGATCTTTATTTGGTTATAGGTATAGGCCCAAGAACTCTTAATAAACAAAGGTCTGATCCAAACTGCCTGGATTAGAATATGGAACCATATCATTTGAAACAAACTTTTAAGCTCTTGATTTGGGCCACAAGACCCATGTCTTAGTAATGCTGTCCCAGAAAACCAACAAGTGCCCTTGGACTCTCTAAATAGGAAAGACAGTAATATATACATATTCTTAAAAAAAACTCAAATGAAGATTAAGGCTCACTTACTTTTCTTTCAGAATTATAGCATGTGTTGTTCCTTATACCCCCATACATAATCAAAAGTTATTTTAGGGCTTTGTGGGCTTAGATCTTAGGAGAGAAAGAACATTCAACTGTGAGTATTATATAAAAATTGCATCTCATAAGATATCCAAAAGTAGAAAATATGATCAAATAAAATGTCTTCTTTTTTATTCTGTAGCAGAATGTCTCAAGCTCAACACTATTGACATTTGGTCCTGATTATTCTTTGTCATGGGGGCTGTAATGTGCTTTGTAGGATGTTTAGTGGCATCCCTGGCTATAGTCCAGTTTCCCAAAAGTGACAACCAAATATCTCCAAATACTGCCAAATGTCCTTGGGAAGGGCAGGGGAAGGACAAAGTCGCCCCTGGTTGAGAAGCCGTCTTGTATAGGTATGACTTTTTGTGCAGCATAGGGTCCCTCATTGAAATGACTGCAAGTCTCTCAAAGCCTCTGTTTCCTTGCCTATAAAACAGGATAAATAAAAAAGAAGAAGACTGAATGCGTGAGGGCATATTCTATAAACTATTCAGTGCTAAAGAGAATGAATTAGTTATGATAAGGTACGGCTCTGCCTTGGACAGAGCAGGAGAGAAACTTAGGGAAGTGGTAAGAAGTCCTATGCCCTCAAAATGCTTATGGTGAAGAGGAATAATCAGGGCTGAGTTTGTACCATGCACCCAGCACTGAGCCAGGAACGATAAGGACTCAAATGTATTAGCTGAGCTTTCTGTCTTCCAGGAACCATATAAAACAATAGGTGACCAGGTATATGAAGCAGCTACCACGTAGCGAGGGTTCATCACATCTAATGAGAGTGAGAATGAAGAAGCACTAAGTGGCAGAAATGGTCCATGGCCCTGAAAATGAAGATGAGCTAGTGCTGCTTGGTGTGAGGCGAACTGGCAGGAGGTAGGACAGTGTTACAGTGTGAATGTCAAAGCCAAATGAGATTCGCATGTAAATCCTACGTGATATGGTTTGGCTGTGTCCCCAGCAAAATCTCATCTTGAATTGTAGCTCCCATAATTCCCATATGTTGTAGGAGGGACCCAGAGGCAATCATGGGGTCAGTTTCCCCCATACTGTTCACAGGGTAATGAGTAAGTCTAATGAGATCTGATGGTTTTATTTATAAGGAGTTTCCCCTTTAGCTTGCCTTTCATTCTCTCTTGCCTGCCACCATGTAAGACATGCTTTTCACCTTCCACCATGATTGTGAGGCCTCCCCAGCCACGTGGAACTGTAAGTCCGTTAAACCTCTTTTTCTTTGTAAATTACCCAGTGTCAAGTATGTCTTGATTAGCAGCATGAGAATGAACTAATATAACACATCTGCCACTTATTACCTGTATGTCTTTTGGTGAGTCACTAAGCCTCTCTAAGCTTCAATACCATCATCTATCAGATTGGTAATTATTCCCACTTATGGAATTTTATGGAATTATTATATAGGACATAGTACAAATATATGGCATCTTAGTGCTTAGAGCTTTGAACATAAGTGCTCCAAAATATTCCTATTAATATTTGTTAAAACAATTATAATTTCAATCAATTACATGTGTTTAAATAATAAAGATTTGCAGTGATTGGCAGCTAGTCAGTGTTAACTTGGAAATTTAATGGGGATATAAAGAGAAAGAGAGAGAAAGAAAGAGAGAGAGAGACAAGCCAGTTACTTCATCCATCCTGAAGGGGAGAGGAAATCTTACAGGGATTGCCAAGGTTAGAAGCCAGTAGCAATATAACAATATAACACAGAGCGGTAAGACATGGTTGAAGCAGAAATTGGCAGCAGTTATAGCAGAGTGTGTAACACATTAGGATTTTGGAGCAATAGGAATTCAAAATGGTCAACACAGAGCTTACCTTTGGTACAGGTTTTAAAGGTTTGTAGAAAACTAGGAAAGCACAAAAAATGAAATGAAGCCCGCTCCCTCACCATGGCCTCCCCTTGTCTCTCTCATGTGGACTGTCTGTTCCATTCGGTGCCTTTATGGGGTCCCCTGCAAGCCAAGCTTTGAATTTTTCTGCATTAGTCTCAGTTTAGCCCTTGGAACCTGTGGTTATTAGTACATTACCAAGGAAACTCGTCATCTGAAGTGGGGGCCACCTCTATAGGCTATAAATACAATGCAATTAGCCTCTTAAGTGCCTTATTATGAAATGTATCAAGGACACCTACATGGACTCACAGATTAGAGGATGGAAAATCTGTAGAGAGAAGGCCTTTATTTAAGGTTGACTTTTTATAGCATGCAGGGGTAGGGTGGGGTGGGGAGAACAAACGCATAAATAATAAAACACATCTCAGTCAGCACATTTGGGCATCACTTTTATTTTCTTATTTTCCATTCTCCAAATCCTTGCTTCACTGAATAGCCCACACAGAGTACCAAGCCTGGTAGTGGTTATTCCAAACATACGAGCAGAGGTCTTCCATAATGAATAACTCAGGGAAATAAATTGTTAAAGAGAGGGTAAATGTTACAGTTTTTGGAGAAAGTAATCTGGTGATATTTTTTAAATTGAAAAATATACATAATTTTTGATCCAACCATTCTACCTTTGGAAACCCATACTACAGAAATGAAGAAAGAAATATAGAAGGACATCTGTGCATAAAAAATATATGGATAATTAAGAAGTGCTTATTGTAACAAACCTCACCCCCAAATCCTATAAACTATAGAATACCCACATAAATAAATGGATAGATGTATTAACGAGTGTGCATAATGTGGATTATCATGACACTCTCTTTAAATGAATTAGAACGGTATGCATTAGAGTTATGTGCATTGGCTTGAAGAGTTATTGTGAAAACAGCAAGTTGCAGAAGACTGTTGTATGATGTTTCATCTTTGTAAAAGAAAAAACGAAAAATGCAAGATAAGAAAGGAGGGTGGACACAAAAGAAGAAAGGGAAGGAGACACAGAAGGAGGAAGGGAGGCAGATGCCTGGTGTTCTTAACCAAATCCACCGCCCCTCTCCTCTTAGTCCTCCCCAGCAGAGCCTCTGTACATTTGGAATATTGTATCAGTCAGGAATCCCTCAGGAAAACAGACCTAGACAGTTGAAGCAGAACCTCTGTGTGACAGTGAATTCATTGTAAGGATGATAGACAAAGCCAAGAAATCAAATAGAGGAAGTAAAATAACCAGAGGTTAGCCAAAAAGGAAACCAACTCTCCTCTCCTCCCCAGGACTACAGAGGCACAAGGAAGAGGCGGAGATTTTAGGCTCAGAAGTGAAAGTCACATTAGGCACTAGAACCATGGAGAAAGAAAGAAAAAAATAAATATTGCTTGAGTTTATTATGTCATAGGCGATTAATAACAGTAACAATGATAAGAATAAAATGTGTTACATTGCTGTTAAATGGGTATTTTTAATTGTGTTTTTAATAGTTCCTAATTATTAAGCACCTACTCTGTGCCAAACACTATGTTAGCTTTAGACAAGCCTCATTTAATGGAATTGTCACAAAATGGACTAAAATTAGAATTGTCGTTTTCTCATCTTATAGATTAGGAAACAGACTCAGAGAGGAAAAATATTTGTCTGTGATCACACACCTGATAGGTAAAAGATCTAGAGTTTGAAACAAATTCTACCCATGGCTACATCCTGTAGCATTCCACCATAACCCATACTAACGTAACTCGTACAAGCCTGGAGTTGGAGTAATTAAGCTGGGTCTTGTCCTGACACTTGATGTAGTACTTTTTTTTATTATTATTATATTTTATGTTCTAGGGTACATGTGCACAATGTGCAGGTTTGTTACATAGGTATACATGTGCCATGTTGGTGTGCTGCACCCATTAACTCATCATTTACATTAGGTATATCTCCTAATGATATCCCTTCCCCCTCCCCCCACCCCACAACAAGCCCCAGTGTGTGATGTTCCCCTTCCCATGTCCAAGTGATCTCATTGTTCACTTCCCACCTACGAGTGAGAACAGGCAGTGTTTGGTTTTCTGTTCTTGCGATAGTTTGCTGAGAATGATGGTTTCCAGCTGCATCCATGTCCCTACAAAGGACACAAACTCATCCTTTTTTATGGCTGCATAGTATTCCATGGTGTATATGTGCTACATTTTCTTAATCCAGTCTGTCATTGATGGACATTTGGGTTGGTTCCAAGACTTTGCTGTTGTGAATAATGCCACAATAAACATATGTGTGCATGTGTCTTTATAGCAGCATGATTTATAATCCTTTGGGTATACACTCAGTAATGGAATGGCTGGGTCAAATGGTAGTACTTTTAAAACATGCCACGAATTCTTTATCACTGCTCTCCTATGGTGGGGTCTGTGTCTCCAACACTTGAGTCTGAATGGGTTTGTATCTGCTTCCCCCAATAGAGATCAGAATAGTGGAAATGATACTATGTGACTTCAGAGGCTGGACCTCAAAAAAACCATTTCACTTCTGCTTTGTTCACTGGAATACTCACTTTTTAAACACTGAGCTGCTGTGTAGTAAGTCTGACTGCTTCAAGACCACCATGCTGTGAGGAAGCCCAAGCTACATTGGGAGGCCAGTGAATGGAGGTGCTCAGACCAACAATCCCAGCTGAGCCCAAGCTTCAAGTCACTCCAGCCCTGGCCCCAGACTTGTAAGTGAAGAAACCTGCAGAGGATTCCACCTCCCTGCTGTTTGACTGTTTCCAGCTGAAGCCTCAACATTGTGGAGCAGAGAGATCTCTTCTTAACCAAGTCCTGACCAAATTGCGAACTCGCGCGCACCATGAATGTTGGGTTTGGCATGCAGCAATGGATAACCAGAATACTTAGTGGCTTTGGGCAAGTCCTGAAATGTCCAGGCTTTCAATAACTGTTTTATTGAGTGAATGAATGATATATACAAATCTCAGTCCTGCCTATCTATAATGCATGTATGTAAAAACAAATTGCCTGACATTGTCTAAATGCAAAGATATCTTGAGAAAACTGCTTGAGATAAATAATTCATTGTGATTCATAACATTTTCAAGGCAGAAAGAGCTGGAAAGGAGCCACCAAACCTTTCTTTGGGAGTTCAATCAATGGTGAGATGAGAATGTCCCTCAGAAACTCACTGATGTTGTCTAATTTGGATTCCTGAGTTGAGGTGAGCACCTGGAACTGAATGCCCTCTACAGAGTACAGGAGATGCTGAGTTTCCCGGCCAAGTCTATCCCCTGTTGTAGACAGTAATTTGGTGTCTGGCAAAGAGAGGGCACCTTGTATAGCAAATGCACAAATAAATTTCACCACATAATTAGAATCATAACTGAAAGCTAATAAGCTGGCATCTGCTTTGCAAGTCAATGCTCTGTGCATTGGACTGGCATAGGTCAGCTTGGCAGGGCCTACTATGTCCACCAAATTCCATGAGCAGAAGAGAATAAAACCAGGACAAGACCTGCAAGAAGTGCTATTACCCAGCTGCTTACTGACAATGGTTGCATTTTACTGTGGTTTTCTGTGCTGATAAAAATAGTTAACTGCTTATTGAGCTGTCAAATCTGTTGCTCTTCTCTTTTGAAGAAAACGAAGGCCCAGAGAAAACCTGCCCAAACCCATTTTCTATTAAGTGGTCGGGCCAACATGGGAGCCCACCTATCTCTGCGGTCCCTTCGCCAGCAGCCCCGCCCCTCTGCTTTCTGCCTGAGGGATGGCTCCGGCTTTTCCCCTGCAAAGACTGGCAGAACCCAGGCTGCTGAACAGGTGTCGCCATCCTCAGGCAGTCCTGACCACTGGAGGGAGACGGTCTTCACAAAGATTATGAAAAGGATTCTATCATCAAGTAGCAGTGGTTTCTGTGGGTATTACTGGGAGACTGGGGGCAAAACTGCCACTTCATTGGCCACCTCCTCCAAATCCCTCCTTCTGGACCTGGCTACTAGAAAGGGGTGGCTTTAAAGCGATACAACTGGAGGAAGCCAGATTGCAGTAGAGTGAGAAGTAAATGGAAAAACAAAACATTGAAAACTCTAGAGGGTTGGCTACGAAAGGGAAAAAAAATGGTGTCATAGTTGGGGTGGGCATGGAGTCAAGGAAGTGGTTTTAGTGGTCAAGTTTTTGATAGTGGAAACCTGGGTATCCTGAAAAAAACAGGAAACACCAGCTCTTAGAGGTGCTTCTGTGGCTTAGGGTTCATCTCAAACTACCCAGCACCGGGAAAGAGAGGGTCATTTTCATGGCAGGAAACGTATTGATAGTAATCTTGGATTAAATCCAGTTCCAGTGTTTTTTTGTGGCATATATGAGCAACCTAGGAACCACTGGAATTCTATGTCAAACATCTTTAAGCTTAGAGGTTTTAAAATATGTTGAGTCTGCCCCTACTTAACCTGTAAATGACTTTCTTGTTTTTTCTTATAAAGCAATTCTTAGGAGCACATTATATGTATTTGTAAGTCTTTCAAAAATATCTTTAGATCCACTTAGGCTCAGATGGAAAAAGCAAATGGAGGATGAGGCTCATTTTTATCATAAACAGACTGTTTCTCATTTCCATCATGTCCAGGTAATACATCCATACGGAAGGCCACCCCAAGTGGCATTGTCCTCAGATTACACTATGATTACCTCCAAGCTAGACAGTCCCATTTTAGTGGCAGTGTTACTCCCGGGGAAATGGCAGACAGGAAAGTTTGTCATGCTCACTGCTTTCTGCAGGCAAAAGTCCCAGAAGGATCCAGAACTCTCCTCGGTGTGCTAGACCCGGATCTGAAGGCAGTTATGGCTGCAGAGAGAGCACAAAAGACCTCGCTTCTAGACCTGTTTTGGCCACCTATAGCTATTTCCTTCCGCTCTCATTTTACCTCTCTAATCTTCATTTTACCATCTGGAAAATGGGGGAAAAAATAGTAACATTGCCTTCCTAACCAGAGAGCCTTGAAGATTAAATAAGACAGCAAATTCGAAGCAGCCAACCGGTGCCTAGGACGTAGAAAATACAAAACTAATAATGCTGGTGACGCTAGGTCACGTCTGTTGATCATATATTCTACCCCCGACACAAGTATCTTTTAAGGATTCTGTCACGAAATCCATTCAGTGAATGAATGAACAAAGCCACCCCGGAAACTGCGCTCCAGCGTTTCTGTCCAGCTAGTCACAGAGAGCGGACTTTACAGAAGGCGCAGTCACACAGTCACTTAGTCACGAAACACTAAATTAGAACCTGGGGAAGGGGGGAAGGGTGCAGACACCTTCATTAAAGCAACTTCCTCAGCACCACCTTCTCTACTACCAGCTTATTCTCCACGGTTTCCTGCTCCGTGCTCCAATTCCCATATCCTTATTTAATAGTCTCTAAAATGGGCATCATCATTATTTATGAGATTACTGAATAATTTTTTTGAGATCATCAAATGAAATAATGGCTACTAGGGTATGTTATAAACATATTCAAGAGGCAAGAGTGAAAATCTAAAATAAATAGGAACTAATATTGGAGAGGTCAAGTGCAGTGGCTCATGTCTGTAATCCCAGCACTTTGAGAGGGCAGACAGGAGGATCGACTGAGCCCAGGAATTCAAGACCAGCCATCTCTACAAAAAAGTTTAAAATTAGCTGGGCGTGGTGATGCATGCCTGTGGTCCCAGTTACTCTGGAGATTGAGCTGGGAGGATCACTTGAGTCTACAAGGTTGAGGCTGCAGTGAACCATGATTGTACCACTGCACTTCAACCTGGGTGACAGAGCAAGACCCTGTCTCAAAAAAAAAAAAAAAAAGTGGAGATAGGGTAATAGATCATTGGCCCTGGCTTTTTAATAGTTTTCTGTGTTTTCCAAATTTGCGATAAAGGGTATATATTACTTTTATAATGAAAATCAAAGGCTGATTTAAAAGTGCTTGATACATAATAAAATCCTACAAAAATATAAAAGTCAGTGTTTGCACAGAAAAGTAACTGTGGCATTGAACTTATATCCTTACAAATATTAAACTACCTGTTTTACTCAGGACCACCATGAACAGTTGATCAGGTTGTGTACTGCAAAAAGATGCCTGATTGAGGAGGCTGAAATCCTCCAAAGACTCTGCTTATAAACATTGCACCCCAGCTTGTGATCAAGTCTGCCTAAAAGAGCACCTTGCTCTAATTTGCATAAAGCCTCCATCATTTTTTCAGCTGCCCTTTGGCTCCCCTTCTATTTTAGGGCTGTCCCTGTGCTATTTTCCACTCGGGGGCACACTGCATAGTACTAGATGTGTGGAGTAGGGTATATTGCCATGAAATATCAGAAAAAGGACCAAAGAAACACTGCTAGAAGAGAATCATGAGCACAGACTTCATTTTTCCATTTCAGGAGCACTGAAGCCCAGTGGAGAAGCAGGTAAGTCAATCTCAAGTGAATGCCTAGCGTGAGTGAAGTCACAGCAGTGGCATTGTGGCTGGGAATGGCATGCCTTGGGAGCTGCCTGCAGACTGGCATAGAGGAGAGAAGCAATGAGGGGGCTGTGAGGCAGGAGGCTGGAATGGTGAGCTGGAGACAAGCTGAGGGTTTCAAGTGGGAGTAACAAGGCCAGGCCCAGGCCCAGTGGGTGCAGCGACATAAATGAAATCTTTGGAGAGCAGAGAGCCTCACCAAGCAAAAGGAAAGAAATCAAGAGAGGTGTGACCAGCTTTCCAACAGGAGGGAATTTACCAACAGGAGGTTGACCAGCTGTCTGTCATCTTGTCTGAGGGCAGACAGAGTAAATGGAAATGTTTCAATCACTGTTTATGTTCACGGAATTTAGATACTGTTAATAACAAAGGAATAAAAACTATAAGAAATGCCTAAAGAATGCCACAGAAGGCCACCCCCATTTGACAAGTGATATTATCTATATATTATCCCATGAGGGTTTAGGTGAGGAAATGACTGCTTTGAGGAAAGTACAAGAATTACGTGAGTCTCATTTGAAAATGAGAGATTATTAAACTGATGCTGTCTTACCTTGGCTCTGGACAGAGAACAGAGGTGAGGACTACATTGTTTTCAGAAGTCCTATCCCCTTCTGCCACAGCCTCTGTCTCTGAAGCCACTATCCACCTTGTTTTACATTCATAGTAGGCACACAGATTTTTCTAGATAGAACTCCATTTTGCGGGGTGGGGAGAGTCAACACAAAAGGTTCAACATAAATATATACCCTATGACCTTTCCCCTCTAATATGGATCACAGAAAACCATACCAGTGACATCTACTCTCTGGGTATATGAGTTGGGATTGTTTGTTAACAGGTGCACTAAGGGCACTAGCTATATTCCCTGCAAAGGGAGTGTAGGGATGTGGCGTGGGCAGCACAGTCAAAGGAACAGACTCAGCTGGGAAAAGAACCAGGGCAGGTCTAATGATCCAGAGAGCGGGAGATACACGACCTTGTCATTTGGGTGAATCTACACCAGCCACCTTTGTCTCTGCCTGGCTCACTGAGATTAAGATTCAAACTCCCAACAGAGAGAGAATCTGATTGGCTCAGATCAGGTCAGGTATTCACACATGGGGCAAGGGGCAAGGAACAGTCCAACAAGACTGACTACAGCAGGTGAGGCTGTTTTCTGTTCTTCCAAAAGGAAATAGGGGTGCTGTTCCTGAAAGACGAAGAGAGCAACTAACTGCCACAATACAGACTAGAAACTGCCTCGATCGCACGTGTTCCAAGTGAGGCTTTTGAGCCCATGTCTCAAAGGCTGTCAGTTTCCACGAAATTGTGTTACCGTAGAGAGAAAGCTCAGGTGTTTGCTTCATGATGCAATGAAGAATTTTATTTGTTAATTTCTTCTACAAGTGTTTATAGAGAACCTACTCCATTCCTAGCATGAAAACCCAAGTTCAGAAAAGATACCAGAAACGCGTTCCCCAAAGACTCTGTGTTAAAACAGTGAAAAGCAGGAAAGACCCTGGCTGTAAAACGGGGAACCAGAAAACCTTTTCTGAGATTGCGACCGTGGGGAGGGAGAGGGACCACTGAAGCTGGACCCCATTCCCCAAGATATCGCTGTCAAAGTAATCCAGGGCACTTGTTATCCTGAGGGGAAGAAATTAAGCCCTAATTTCATCTCTCAGTTTTGGGACTCTGTGCATCTCTACCTTAATATTGCAAAATCTATATTTGGATGTTAAAAAAAACTAGGTTGGATGGGGAAAATAGGCAAGATATAAAATAGTTACTAATTTTAACACATTTTTTATAATGAAGGCGCTGCTTTGAAAATCTTCTGTTTCCACATATGTGGATGATTTAACTTGACTTATTAACTTCAGTAGAACTGAAAGATGTTTTTACTTCTGACAACTCCTATGTTCCGAGCATTACACAGCTCGGCCCACAGCTGTTACGGCATGACCACAGAAGGAGCCGCCGTGAATGGATTTATTTCTAAAATTCCTGAAGGTGTGCAAGGTGATTTACAGATGCCTCTCCCTAGAACTTCTCATGAGGGCCAGGTTGCCCGTCAAGACACCCCACCCCCTGCAGCAGAACAAGGCTCTGCTTCAACGCATCGTCTCTGACATGGAAATGTAAAAGCATGACACACCCTGGCCACTCCGGATTGCATGTCAAGAATTTCTGGAAGCATCAATAGAGCCCCCTGAAATCCAGCAGGTTCTACCATTGCCTAAGGGGCTACAACCAAATTACATGGGTGCTCAGTTAGCAAGAAGTACAAAAACATAAAAGAATTAATTCCCAAAATGAACTTTTGATCATCATTTGGATTTCTGTTCTCAAAATCTCCATAGGAAAGGGTAATCAAAGAAAATCATGCAGTCCCATGTCTTGTCAGGAGTTCTCCAAAACCACCTCAAGCATTTTCCTGATAAGAGTTTGGGGAGTCAAGAGTATCTTGAGTTTGACACCCATATTCCTCTGCAGCCAGATCTTGCCAGGCTGAGATATTCTGCTAGAGCCTGCAAGTTCTGTCAGAAATCCTTGACCCTGAGGAAATCTGCCTGACTCCAAAGTCAAGGAGCACCCTTGATGCCTGCCACGCTACCCCCACCCTGGCTCTCCAGCAAAGTGCCCCCACGTCAACACAAAGCACCCCCTTGGAAATTTCCCGGCTTGCAATGAGGTGGAAGGGGGCCAAGCATTTCCATGGCCCAACCAAACCCTGGGATGGCTGCAGCAGGTTTCCAGCAGAGCACCTTCCACAGAATCCTAGAACTTGGGAAGATAGGACATCCCAGACCCTCCTGGAGGTTCACTGTCCTTCTGCAAAGCAGAAGGCTCCCCAAGGACAGCAACTCTGTGTCCAGGATGAGGCCACAGAGTCGCCTCTCGGATACCAGGGAAAGAATGAACAAACTAACGAATGAATGCAAAAGTAAGTAAATGAACAGATAAATGAATGATGGATGAGGCAGCCGGTTTTCTCTCCAGACAAAGTCTCTGACTGTAGCGTGGAAATAGATTTCTCTGGAGCTTCTTTCTGATACTTTATTCTAACCCCCGAGACTGTTATCCATGTCACAACTATTCACATGTGAAGCGGCCCTGCTTTCTGCGGTTGGGAGTTAAGAAGGGAAGGAGGGAATTTTACCCTCAGAAATCAAAGTGATCTTCCAGTTGTCACAGGAGAATTTAGAATCTAAAGATCAAACACTGGAACTCAAAGAAGTTTGTAGAATTGCACAAACTCAGCTACTTCCCTCTAGTTAATATTTTTGTTATCTCTAGCTCCTCGAGATGATTATCTATAAAAACCCATGAAAAGGAAAGAGATCTGTGGGTTTATTGCCACTGTAGCAAGCAAGAAAGAACAGACAATGAAAAAGTTTGGGGACATCTAACAACATTCTTTCAATGAGTCTTCGAAGATCTCATGTAGAATGGGGATTGAGGGGTCTCAGACTCAGATACTTGCCAGGGCAGGGTGGGTAAGCTTCCAAGAGCAGTGGAAATTATCACAGGAGCAGGCATGTCTCATCCACACAGGGCAGGCTATTGCCTGGCTCCGGGGACTTAGCAGGCTAGACATCCAGGCAATTAGGGGAAATCGACAATTTTAAAAAAGATATCAATGAATTCAAGTTGTAAAGACTCAATGAGTGAGTCTTGAGATTGGGAAGCCAAGAGAAAGCTCGTGGGTTCAAACTGAATCTCAGATTCAACAGCTTTAGAGGAGACACGCATACTGCATGGCCCCAGGGAACCAGCTGGGAGCAAGAGATGTCGCCAACGGGGAGGCACATTGGGATTTAGTGTCATGAAGCTCTTTCAACCCATCCAGCTGCCCCCCCTCAGAAGGCCTCTGATCCCTGGAGGAGTCCAAACTGAAGATGGGCAACCAATTGATTGGGAGCTTGCAGGTGGACTTATAAATAAACTGTAAAATCTCTTCTGATATGAGCGAAATTTTTCCTGAGTTCTTATGTGTGAGACACTATTCTAAGAGCACATAACTATAACATTTTAATTCTATAATTAACTGTAGTGAAATTTATCACCATTTTCCAAAGAAACTTCTCACTTGCTCTAAAGGGAGTCAAGGGTAAGATTTACCGATGTGTTCAGACAACTGAAAGACCAGGGGACTCCACGCAAGAGAGAAGGAGGAAGAGGCATGGGAGCGACAGTGCAGTTGGGTGGCACTTGGCCCTTTGAGTTCGGGAGTAATTCTAAGAGTCATTATATGTTCAGCAAGGGTGTAAAGCAAGGGTGAGTTAGGCTCAGATGTTCATTCAGGGAGATCTCTTTGACTAGAGATGTGATAAGGAGACTATGCTGCAATGAGACCAGAGAACTGAGAAAGCAGCTGTTTTATGTCTCTCAATGGAGCTGTGCCTATACTCAATAAGCAGAATTAAATTTGGCACAATACAGTAGAAAATAGCTAGTTTGACTCCGTGTATTTCCACTCTGAGACCATTCCCACGTCACCTCTCTTCCTCATAGAGCAGCTCCCCACTGCTCTACCCTCTTGTAACCTCGTTCTGAATGTCCACTCTTCACCCAGCAGCTAGAGAGATGTTGAAAATGCACATCAGGTCATGGTTCCCTCTGATCAAAACCTGCCAAGGGCTTCCTGTTGCCAAGACCTCACCAAGGTCTCCAGAGACCCTTCCCTGCCTCCAGTGACCCCGTGTGTTCCTCCAACACTCCGCACTGATTTCTGCCTCGAGTTCTTGAGTTCAGGGCCCCCTCTGCACCTAATAATCTGCCTGGCTGTCCTCTTCCATTTTCCTGAGAGCTCTCCTCCAATCTGTTTTCCAGAGAAGCCGGCCCTGACCGACCCTACCTAAAACCGTGCACCTCCAATGCCTCTCCTCCTTCACAGCACTTCTCACATCTAGCATTATATCCAGCTCTTTATGACACGTTCTCCTTAACTGTGAGAACATACACCCCTTAAGAGCCAGGACTTTATCTACCAAACATTCCAACCACTGGGAAAAGTGCAGGTCTGACTAGGTGCTCAGTGAATAATTTATTAAGCAAATGATTTCAACTGGACTTATACTTGCCTTTAGGTCATATTAACGTAATTATTTAATTATCTTATGAAATAAGAGCAGAAGAGCCTTAAACTTAAGAAGCAGACGTGTTAGGCACCTTCCAAGCTTTATTACCATTTTTGAACTATGATTTTTTTGTATTCTTTTTCAGTTAAGAAATCTACATACCAAAGACGGTCTAATGTATACATACAATTTAATGAAATGCTAATAAAATAACTAGGCACCACTTTCCAAACAAAATATAACAGACACCCTCAGTATCTCAACCCAACAACTTATCCTCTGTTTTTCCCAAAGAGGTATACACTACTCTAAATTTTGTGTGTTGTTCCCTGTTTTTTTTTTTTTCAATAGTTTTGCCAGCTTGATTTATATCCCCAAACAGTAGACTGTTTATTTTGCCTTTTTAAAAGCTTTGCTTAAATGAAACCAGTTCCTTCTTCTAATTGAGTTTCTGAGGTTCACTCATGTTGAACTGGAGTGATGGGGTTCATTTCCCCATACTGCTATGCAGTATTTCATTGTATGAATATACCTCAATTACTTATCTATTCTATAATGTTGGACAATCTTACTCATACCTACTAATATGCATGAGAGCCTCTCTTCCTAAATATTACCGTTGTCTACGGTGAAATGATATGAAATATGTCAGGAGGCATTGCTTTGCAGCTACACAATTCACTGTAGGGGTTATTTACATTTGAATTAATTAAAATTGAATGAAATTTAAAATTCAGTTCCTCGGTAACACTCGCCACATTTCAAGTTCTCAGCAGCCATATGCGTAGCGTATTGGTGGCTACCGTATTGGACCGCACAGAAAGAGATTTTCCTTCATCACAGAAGTGCCGTGGACAGAGCAGGTTGAGAGCATAATAAGTTGAAATGGAATTGCTGGGCTGTGAGGTATGCAAATATTCGACTTTGCTAGGAACACCAAGCTGTTTCCCAAATTTCTCGTACCAGTGTACCAGCAGGACTGAAGCCCCTGTTGCTCCACGAGAGATATTTGTAATTTTAATATGTCCAAGTATATCAATGTTATCCTCTAAGTTTGTCTCATGTTTTTCATCTTTTGCCTTATGTTTTATGTCTTGTTTCAGAAAGCCTCCCCAAAGGTCATGAAGATATTCTCCTTCTGGGCATTTTATTGTTTTGCCACGTATGTCTTAAATCCTCTTCGAATTGAATTTGCTGTGCAGAGCGAGGTAGAGAGTTATATTTTTCCAGAGAGATGCCCGTTTGTCCCAAATTACCAAATGTAAAATTTTTTGCATTGTTTCTCAAGGCCTGCCCTATGATAAAGCTGGTTTCCATATATGTGTGGGTAAACGTCGGGGCTCTTTAGTCTATTCCACTGGCCTATTTGTCCATCCCTGCATCAACACCTTGTTTTTTATAACTTAGTGTTTCTGTCTGTAAGATCAAATTTCCCCACCTTGTTTTCTTCGTCAGCAGCATGTTTGGTCCTTTCTATTTCCATGTAGTTTTTTTAGAATCGATTTGTTTTTATGTTAAAAAAGAAATCCTCTTGGCATTTAGATCGGGAAACTCATTGAATCTATACCTCAGCCTGGAAAGTTACATCTTTATAATATTTTGCCTTCCTCACTGCTATGGTCTGAACATTTGTGTCCCTCCAGAATTCATACGTTAAAATCCTAGCCCCCAGGTGATAGAATTCTGAGGCGAGGCCTTTGACAGGTAATTGGATCATGAAGGTAGACCCCTCACAGTGGGATTAGTGTTCTTATGAAAGATGTCCCAGAGAGACGCTTTGCCCTTCCACCCTGTGAGGACACAGCAAGAATGCACAGTTTACGAACCAGGAAGCAAGCCCTTTACCAAACACGAGATCTTCAGACAGTTTGGATTAGAACTTCCCAGGCTCCTGAATTGCAAGCAATAAACTTCTGTCATTTATAAATTACCCAGTTTATGATATGTTCTCATAGCAGCACAAATGGACTAAACACTCTCCAGGAATGTATCTGCACTTAGGTTAATTTTGATTTCAATAAAACTTTATAATTTTCTCCATTAAAAAAAACTTACCTATATTTTATCAAACTGATTTCATGAAATTTTATAAATTGCTTTCTATAAACAGATTTTTCTTTTCTTACATTTCCTAGGAGCTTTTGCTAGCTTAAGGAAATGCAACTGACTTTTGTATGTTGGGTTTGAGTCTATAAGTCTTATTAACTTATAATTAATTCTCATAATTTATTTGTGGATTCTTTGGGGTTGTCTATGCAGACTATCACGCCATCTTCAAGTAATAACAATGTTATTTCCTCAGTGACAATTTTTATACTTTCATTTCTTTTCCTTTTTTATGAATGACACTTGCAGTGCAATGTTGCCACCATGGTCATCCTCACCTCTTTGTTCCAAACTTAATATTTAACCATTAACTTTGATATTTGCAGCAGGATTTTTTAGACACTCTTTACCATATTAAGAAAGTTTCCTAGGATTCAAACTTGATTATAAGATTTTTTATATTTTATGAATAGATGTGTAATTTTATTCAACATATTACTGCATCGATTTAGGTTGTCACAAGTTTTTCTATTTTATTTGATGAATAAAATAAATTTCACGGATGGATTTTTCCCGTGGAATACCAGTCCTACTTTGTTGGCTTAAACTCAACTTGTCATGATATATTAAATGTTTTGCAGGTTACTTGGGTCTATTTTGCTAATATTTTGTTCAGCGTTTTTGTATCTATCTCCATGAGATTGAGACTCAACTGTAGTTTTTCTTTTTGTCATTGTTCCTTATGCAGTTCGGTATTAAGGAGAGAACAGTTTTATAAAATTAGTTGGGGACTGTTCCTTCATTTTCTTTTTTCACAGAAGTTTGTGCAAGAGGGAATTATTGCCTTCTTAAATATTTGATAGAACTTCCTCTTCAAATTATCTAGTTCTCCTGCTTTCTCTGTGAAAAGATTTTTTAACCACTGATTCAATTTCGTTAGTGGTCTTAGAACCATTTCATCTTAAGTCAGTTATGATAAGTTATATTTTTCCTTGTATTTTATTTATTTAATTGAGGACTTCCAAATTTATCGGCATGCATGTTTTTTTCATAATATCCTCATCAATTTGATCTCTGCATCATCTTTTTATTTCTAAAATCATTTATTTGTGTCTTCATTCTCTATTTTTCTTAATTCACTTTGAAAGAGTTTTGTCTGTTTTATTAATGTTCTCAGAGAATCGATCGTTGGCTTCGTTGCTTCTCTCTTATTGTATGTTTACGTTTCTTTCCTATTCATTAGTTTATTCTCTTACTTGTTTTCTTCGTGCTAGTTTCCTTGGGTTTTATCTGTTGTTCTTTCTCTATTTTCTTAATTAATTTCTCATTAATGTTGTCTTTTTCTTTTCTAATCGAACTAGATTTCTATTTACTTCTTCAGCTTCCTTCTGCATACCATGATACACATATTTTTCATCAAACAGTTCTAAGTAGCTTTCCATTTTCTTTTTGTTTATTTTCCGTCCCACAAATTGTTTAGAGGTGTAATTTTTACATTCCAAATATATTCCTTTTTCTAGTTAAGTTTTTGTTACTGATTTCTAAATGAATTGCAATGTGATCAGCGACGGGGACCTGGAGCAGCCCTTTGAAATTTGTCAAGGTTGCTTTCAGGCAGCATAGTGGCTCACAACCTGAGCTACACATTAGAACCACGTGGTAGTTCTCCTGGTGCCCAGGCCATACCCGCTTCCAATTAAATCAGAACACCTGACATTATGCATTTTTTTTTTTTTTTTTTTTAAGAAATAAGTCTCGCTCTATCGCCCAGGCTGGAGTGCAGAGGTGCGATCTCGGCTCACTGCAAGCTCCGCCTCCCAGGTTCACGCCATTCTCCTGCCTCAGCCTCCTGAGTAGCTGGGACTACAGGTGCCCACCACCACACCCGGGCAATTTTCTATATTTTTAGTAGAGACGAGGTTTCACCGCGATAGCCAGGATGGTCTCCATCTCCTGACTTCGTGTTCCACCCACCTCGGCCTCCCAAAGTGCTGGGATTACAGGCGTGAGTCACCGTGCCCAGCTGACTTTAAACACTTTAAAAATGTTCGAGGTGATTCCAACATGCAGCCAAATTCGAGAATCAGGAGTATGCACACGATTGATTTTCAAAACTGTTCACGCATGCTTCAGAATAATAGTGCATTCTTCAATCTGGGTACAAAGTGGTACCAAGCTGTAGGAGTTCCATTAGATCTTACTTATCAATTGCGTACATCTTCTGTTTTCTTCTTCAGTCAATGATTGAGAGGAGCATCTGTGAATTTGTCAATTTCTTCCTGTAGTACTATCAAGTTTTTCTTTATATTTTAAGCCTTTGCCACTAGATACATGCTATATTTTATATCTAAAAATAGCATATCTAAAATCATGCATTATCCTTGAAGAAGTTTTCCTTGTGTGAAGTAACAATCTCTCTGTCTCTCTCTCTCTCTCTCTCTCTTTCTCTCTCTCTCTCTCTCTTAAGATATGGCACCTCTCCATGTTGCCCAGAATGATGGAGTGCACTGGCTATTTGCAGATTTCTCAGATGTGACAATAACACACTACAGGCTTGAATGCCTGGGCTCAGGTAATCCTTCTGCCTCAACCTCTCATGTAGCTGGGACTACACGTGGGCACCCCCATGCCCAGACCTGAAGTTACTGTCTTCTAACTTCAGTAAGTCTATTTTCTCTGATACTAATATAACATATCAGATCTTTCTGGGAGGAAGAGATAATATTATTCTTTTATTCTTCATCTTCTGTTCTCTTATGTCAATTTTAAACATATGACTGTCTAATTCTTATCAAACCTCTACTAAGCCTGAATGTCAGTTTAGTATCCAATTCTACATGTATACTAAAATAAAACTAATTTGCCTTTAAAAGTACATTCTAGAAGTCAGACTCTTACCTAATATGAGCTAAACTATTCCAGTCAAAATGACGATGTGATATTCAATGTGAAACTTCCAAAACACATGGTCTCAATAAGCCATGTCCCCCCACCCCTCGTTAAAAGACAAGGAAATCATCATCACTTTATGAAATAATACAAGTTTGACTCTCCATCTCAAATTTATAAAACCATTAAGGTCCTTATTCAACTGCAAAGTCACTAAACCTTTCAAAACAGCCACATTTGGGTATGCATTTAAAAATTAATGTAAATATAATTCTCAGTGATTGGAGGGGCAAAGCGTGATATTGACTCTTTCCTGGAGGCAGCTTCTCTACACAGGGATTAACAGCCTTACAGGGGTCCTGGTCCTCATTTGTCCATCTCCTTGAGCCTGGAGGAAACTCTGCTGGTTTTGCGTGGGCTTTAGATCAGCTGCTGGGAAAGTCAGTGCTAGAATTATCTTCAAGGATACAATTAGTGTGCTAGCAGGCAAGACTGTGTTTAAGAAGTCAGAGTTCAGACAATTCCAAACTTTAAAACGTTTTTACATGCCGTCATTCAAATGCTTCATTTTTTTTAACGATTAATAAATTGTTTTCAAGGCACCTGTTGCCAATACCTAATTTTCATTGAGCAGTTTTCTAGAGAACGTGGCCAAGTGTCAGTGTATAGTTCCTGCTTGATGTTGCGTATAATTTTTAGGATATTCTGAATGGCATGTGCTAATTATTTAGCACAATAGCTAATTTTATGGCGCTCAAAGACTGTAACAGAAGGGCTGTAATTATTTATAATAGGAATGTCTCGTTTTTTGTTAAAACCAAAGTGTGGGAGGCAAAAAAGAAAATAAAGGATAATTTTACACTATCCTCGGAAGAATGAAATAGTTAATATTTTCAGGACTTTGTTACTAGTAACACTGGAAGACTAACCATATGTCCTAGACTTCCAAGGAAAACATTGTAGCTTAGCAAAATTTACAGCAGTTTCTAAAATACGTGTTTAGATTTTATTTCCCAAAGCAGATGAAAATCCTTTTTAAATTGTGTCTTGTGCCACGGTTTCCAGCATAAAATAGATCTTCTTAAGAAAGGGGGAGAAAAAGTTTTTTAGGTTTTCATTAGCTAGAGGGTCTTATTCAAGGTTAGTGGAAATAGTGGTAAAGCAACCTTGTTCCAAAGGTTGCCTGTTGTGGTGATGTGCAAGTTATGAAGTGTTTAGTTCACATAAGTAGGATTCTGTTCATTTCTCAAAATAGCCCTGTCAGAAAGGTAGAGAGAGAAACAGGTCCAATGCCCTTGGATAACAGTACCAAGAGATTTGAAATAGTTACACCTTTTGACCAAGGAGCTCCACTTTTAGGAACCTACATCCCCCAAAATAATCAGAGAAGTGGTCTGGGATTCATAGATCAAACAAAAACCTCCACATTTTTATAATCATGAAAATGGGGAACCATTTAAATATTGAGTGACGGCTTCTTAAATTATGATACACCCAACCCAAGGCTATCACCTTGTCTTAAAATTATATTTTAGTGACTATGTACGGACCATGGGAACCACTCATGACTTCATAAAAAGTAAATGCAAAGACCAGGAGAAAAAGCCAATTTCACATTTGTAATAATTATATTTTAGATGAACACAGCAGAAGAAAAGAAAACACTTAGAAGGAATACAATCAGAACGTTTAATTATCTTGGTGGTGAGTTTACAGATAGTTTTAATTTTTTTCCTTATGCTCTCCTGTATTTTTTGCTGGTATTCTATAATAAACTTTACCAGTTTCCAATAATAAGAAGAAAGATATGATTTTAAAATTAAGCCTTGAAGAGTCATCTTGTGGTCAAAGGCAGAACACTGAGCTAGACTCCCCAGATCTCCCCCAAAGGCTTGTTTTCTCCAGGATGACAAGAATCTGTGGACTCTTCCCACTGAGGTGCGCCCTAACGCAGGGACCTTTTCTGTTCCTTGTCATTTTCATTCTCCTAACTCCTTGTTCACCTCCCACCACTCGCTCCTAATGTCGGCTCTTCATTTCTGGACTCTGACACTCCCTTCTTCACTCCCCTTTTTTCCCTGGGCTCAAGTCCAGTTCTGAACCCAATGATGCCCTGCTGGGGAACCCAGAGTCAGGTGTCTGCAACTCTCTGTTAGGACACGGGGTATGGTTGGCAGCAGGCATATGGAGGGCATAGGCTGCCCATCACGGAGCTCTTCCATGCCTTTCCTCCCCAGCCACTCACGTCCAGACACTTTCATCCACAGTCTCCAAGGTCCACGTTTTTAGGTCTGACCTCAGGCCACTCCTCACAGTGAAGATCAAGACAACGGAAGCGAGCTAATTTGCTATAGGACTTCGAGATTGACCCATATCAAAAAAAATAGAGAGAGAGAAACGAATGGCAGCCACAGAGAGGACAGATGGAGTTCTGGTGTTTGCGACATGAGATTTGCTGACGGGCAGGTGCCCATCAAGTGCTGCTCCTGGGAACTGGAAATAAGAGTGAGGCCTCACGAGAAGGCAGCAGAAGGCAGAGGCTGGCCAATAGTGCTTGGGTTGAAGATAGAGGCCATGCTCTCTCACCTCCTCGCTGTGGCCCTGAATAAGCCACCAGCTTCTCTGGACCTCAGACTCATTATATGTAAAGCAGGGATAATATCTTCCCAGTCTGCCCTATGTTGTACTCAAATAACATCTATTGAGCACCTACTGTGTACCTAGAGATTTCTCTAGGTGCACCGCATAGGACAGCAGTGGGCTGAACAAGCAGTGGCCCTGTGCTCACAAAGCTGACACTGTCGAGGAGAAGAGTGACAATGAGCACACAGATGGGCACACAGAGCACACAGAGGTATGTCCCAGGGAGTGACAGGTGCTACGAATTAAAGCACAGCCAGGGAGAGACAATGGGGTGGGTGCTCCTCAGGGCATCAGGGAAGACCTCTCTGCAAAGGTGATGCTGAGCAAAGGGTCAAATTAAGCCGGAGATGAGCAGAGGGGTTTTTTGCAGACTCTACCAAGGCTAAGAGCAAAGGCTTGGGGATGAAGGAACGTGCCTGTGCCTTCGAAAAGCAGGGAGGAAGGGGCCAGGTGTAGTGGTTCACGCCTGTAATCCCAGCACTCTGGGAGGCTGAGGCAGGCTGATCACGAGGTCAGGAGTTCGAGACCAGCCTGG
>NW_012104253.1:7275131-7322484 GCF_000951045.1 Mandrillus leucophaeus
AGATCTTGAAGGCAGAACAAAAAGGATGTGCTAATGAATTGGATCTGGCATGCAAGAGACAGCGAAGCATCGAGATATGTTGGGGTACAATTAAACAGTGTATGAGAAAGCAATTTACGAATTGTGAAGCACCAAACAGGAGTATGAGCACCAAGCAAAGGGCCTCATACACAGTAAACGCTCAGGGAAGTTTCACCGAATGACCAGTAGTGTCCCCCGAGTCGCTAGGCTTGGGAGCTGATGTTTCAAACCCGTGCAGGAGTTTTCTGAACAACTTGTGATACTGTTGTCTCAACCCTAATGGTGCCCATATTTTATAGAAAGAATATGGAGGTCTGGAAGTTGAAAGTTAACCCACGTAGCAGAGCCAGGATTTAACACTTTTTGCCCAAAGAAGGGTAGATAATGTGTTCAGCTTAAGGTGGGGCAACAGAAAACGGGGGCGGTTTCTTTTCATATTAAAAACTAAGTCACTTGTAAAGAAAGACTTTTTTCTCCCTTCTCTATAACCTCGTTCCTTCCTCTTATTTAGTACAGAAAAATAACACTGCAGCTCGTACAAAAATCCCTGCCTCTAACCACTGGCATCTAGATTTCATTTTCCCTATCTACCCGCAAATCACAATCCATTTGCCTGCAAAAATTACTCTGAAAACTTCAATTTTCTCCCTTGTTTATTCCTCTCCATGTGCTAAGTTTGCATTACTTGTTGTTAATATAAACGGTTAAACCATTCAGTGGACTTCTATGATCAATTGGTATTTATTGTGAAGAAGTCTTCAGTTATTATGTTATTTAAAAAGCATGTGGTAATGTGCTTCTGAAAAACAGCCCTACAGAATAGTTTATTAGTATATTAATTATATGACTTTTGAACCCCAAAACAAATGTAATGATAATGTGAAATATGTCAGCCTGGTTTGCCAAATGCAGAAGCCTGTGATGTTTCCCTGTCTCATGTGCCAATAATATAAATAAGTTTGTTTTGTTAGGCAGGCATCTAAACTAGCAAATTCACTTCCAAATAGCCTTAATATTTATTGTAATGCCAAAGTAATGTCAACATTATTTACAGATTATGAAAAATAATTTAAGGCTTGAGCAAACTTGCTGTTGGACTATAACAAGTTTCCTAATCACAGAAATATTTATTGTGATGCAGTGGCACACATACTACTGTTTCTGATAATAAGCAAATACGATTAAGTTTTAACTGTTTTAACTCTTGTCAAAATATTTTTCAGTAGGACTGGAATCTTCTGATGTACTATAACACTATTGATTATATTGTGTAGTTGGTATAACCTCACCTTTTGTATCCAAAATTTTACGGTAAATTGTTAGCTTTCCGGAAGAGCAAATAAATCATTATACTAAATATAGGCTGTCAGTTCAGTACTTCACACAACCTTAAAAAATCAGCCGTCTTTTCTGTGCTTTTTGTAGAACTACTACTTTATTTAGCAACATATTAAAATAAAGACTTTTTGATTGGCTCAGTAGGAAACAAAGGAAGAGAAGCCTAGAGAGAAAACGTATTAAAACATTTAAAAACCAATTTTTCAAGTACACGATACTTTATGTTAAAATTTTCAATGACCTCTGTTTAAATATTTTGGCCTTTGGAATGGTAGTTCAAGTATGGGGAAGACGTTCCCTAAAACACACCCAACATGGCCTATAAAAGAACACCAGAGGGCTTATTTCCAAGGCGGTTTGAATGACTATCTTCCCAACACTAAAGCAATCTGCCGGTGTCAGCCACATGTAAGAATATTTTGTTTCCAACGAGGTGTTTTACGATGACTTGCTCAAGTCCACAGCTCTAGTATCTTTTCTTCCTTCCTTTGACTTTACTATAATTATTTTCATGTTTGTTTGTTTTGCTTTTTCAAACCTCCAGAGTCACATTCCTGAGCATATAGTTTTCATTTGGTTCAATTCTTAAGACAGTCCAACCTGTTCAATTTTAAAGATGTCTTAATTAGTCTAATCCTGATTGGGCTCCTTCCAAAGCTCCTGTTGGCAGAGTCCGATTTCAATTAACATTCCACTTTCATACTGCAAATGCCCTTGTTCAGACTTAAAAAAAAATGTGCTATTTTGGATGCCATCTCTCTTCAGCATTATTCTGCCTCAGAAATCATACCGCTCCCAAAATATTTCGAGACACCAGGCACACAGGAGAGTTCTGGCAATTACTCATCTCTGAAGTTTTCAAGAAATACAATTCTGGCCGGGCTTAGTGGCTCACACCTGTAATCCCAGCACTTTGGGAGGCTGAGTTAGGCAGATCACCTGAGACCAGGAGTTCGAGACCAGCCTGGCCAACGTGGTGAAACCCAGTCTCTACCAAAAATACACACACACACACACACACACACACACACACACACACACACATGAATAGCAGGTCGTCATGGTGGGCGGCTGTAATCCCAGCTACTCGGGAGGCTGAGGCATGAGAATGGCTTGAACCCGGGAGGCAGAGGTTGCAGTGAGCCAAGATCATGCCATTGCACTCCAGCCTGGGCAACAAGAGTGAAACTCTGTCTCAAAATAAATAAGAAAAGAAAAGAAAAAGAAATATGATCCTGGTGATCAGCATCACACTGGCCATGATTGTGAGCTTTAAGAGGACAAGGTGCACACATTCTTCCAAAACCAGGCTTTAGTTGACATCAGAGAGTTTAAAACAAGGATGTGGTGACACAAATCTGGCCTAGATTACTGAACAGCTGGAGGATCGGGATTAGGGACCTTCAAATACACGAATACTTCCCGTTCCCCATTAATCCTGTGAGGTGGGGGTTATTTGTTTCCATTTTACGGATGAAAATGTCTAGAATTTAGAGTGCTTGACTGACTTGTCCAAAGCTTCAGAGCTAATCGGGAGCATGTGGGAGGAGACGTTCTTCCACTTGACCATGCCAATGTGACAATGTTAAAGAAAAATCAAAAAGGTAAAACAGAAATACAGCAGAGCTATGTTCACTCACCAATAGCTGAAGGATGAGATACTGAATGTAAGCAAAGACTCTGGAGAACTTTGAGTGTTGGAGTCAATGCCAAAGCTGTTTTCCAGGAGGCCATTGTCTATCTCTGTTCTTGAGTCAGGTGGCCTTAGTTGGAGTTCTAGCTCCATGACCCTGGACAAAGGTACCTAACCTCTCAAGATGTCAGTTAATTCCTTAGTAACATGGGGATGCTAATAACATTTTTCTCACAGAGTTGCTCTTAGGATCCAGTGAGATAAAGGATTATCTAGAGTACTTTACAAAGGTACCTAACCTCTCTAGATGTCAGTTAATTCCTTAGTAATATGGGGATGCTAATTGCATTTTTCTCACAGAGTTGCTCTTAGGATTCAGTGAGATAAAGAATTATCTAGAGTGCTTTACACAGGTCTGACACTTAGTGAACAGCATGGACTCTTGAACAGTTGTAGACCACTGTTTCCTAACCGCAACACTAAGGACACTCTGGGCTGGATCACTCCTTGCATGGGGCGGGGATCTTTCCTATGCATTGTGGGATATTTAGACACACCCTTGGCCTTTAGCAACTTGTCAGTAGCACCTTCTCCAGTCATGACAATCAAATGTCTCCAGGCATTCCCAAATATACTCTGAGTGACAAAGCATATACCACCAAGATGCCCCCAAGCTGCCCTGTCCAGTTTGGTAGCCAAAAGCTACATGTGGCTATTGAGCACTTGAAATGTGGTAATGCCACACATTGAAATAATAGTCTGGATACGTTGGGTTAAGTAAAATATATCATTAAAATGAATGTACTGTTTCTTTCTCTTGTTTTTCTCTTAACTTTGGCTACTAGAAATCTATAAGCTACACATGTGGTTTCATTAGACTTCTGTTGGACAGTACTGTGCTACAGACTTCTATCTCATCTCTAGGATGATCACTCCAGAAGGCTATCTCAACCCAGGACCCTCATTTCTACTTGGCTCTCAGACATCTGTAGTGATCTGACAGCTGATGGTCAGGACAAGCAGCCCAGCCACAAGCCTCATCATCTCTCTTCCATCCCAACCCAGCAAATACAGCCATCTCCATCCTCCAATGTGACTTAAATGAAAAGAAAAAGAAAAGAAAAGAAAAGAAAAAGAAATATGATCCCGGTGATCAGTATCACACTGGCCATAACTGTGAGCTTTAAGAGGACAAGGTGCACACATTCTTCCAAAATCAGGCATCAGATTGGACATCTGATGTCATCCCCTACTCATCTCTTCTATCCCTTACCCCCAGCCAAAACCCAACATCGTATTTCCCAGTCCATTTCAGTGTTTCTAAATGTGAAAAACACAAAATCAAAGCATTGCTTACAGGAGAGAAACTGGAAACAGCTTAAATGCCAGTAACGGGGGACTGAGGAGTAAATTATATTCCATCTCCATGATATAACAGCCTGCAGCTATTAGAATCCCAGGTAAGAATATTTAATAGCATAAAAAATGTTTCAGACACACATAGAAAAAGAAATAGATAAGGACACAGCACAAAAAGCATGATTTTACTTTTGTAACAAAAGTATATCTCGTGATGCTCTCATAGATGTATGCAAGAAAAAGACTAAATATATTAATGGCACTTTGTTGATGGCTGGTGAGAATCCAGGTGAATGTTCGTTTAATTTTATAGTTTTGTTCCCAAGTTTTCTAAAAGGAGCTCATGTTGCTTCTATAATCAAATTTTTAAAAAGTGGCATATGTTACTGACTTCACTGAAGTAAAGCGCGATCCCTGTCCCACTCATGGTATCATTGTGTCAAAAGCACAATGGTTATGAAACCTGTTTGTAAATAGGGGGGCTGATCATGGCCACCTAGATGTTGGCATCTCATGGTCTACAATGACTTTGCTGCCAAGGGGACATTTGGCAATGTCAGAAAACACTTGGTTGTCACAACTAAAGATGCTACTGGCATCTAGAAGGTGAAAGCCAGGGACGTGCCTAAACATCCTACAATGCATAGGGAACTCCCCTAAGCAAAAACCGACCCAGCCCAGAGTGTCCATAGTGCTAAGGTTGAGAAACAGTGGTCCAAAGCTAACATCTCTTCAAGGGGCCATGTTGGAGACCTGGGGACATCATTGGAGATGTCTGATGGCCAAGTACAAATGAGGGGCCAGGGTTGAGAGAGCCATCTGGAGTGATCTTCTTAGAGGTAAGATCAAAGCCTGTAGCACACACAGGGAATCAAAAAAGACTCCTGAGTGACAGGTCCCAATCAAATTCTCTAAGTGCCCCTGGCTGCATCTACCTGATGCCAACCATCCAAATTAAAATAGAAATTTGATTAGTTATCTGATTATTAACTCACATGAGGTAAGACAATTTGCTGGAAATAACGTGGTCACCCAAAGGCAAGATAGTGAGGGAGAACTAAACAAAAATAACCTTCTCGCATCAAGAGGCGATGTCTAGGTTGCCTACGAGGCTGGGAGGGCAGAGCCATCTGCCGAGTGCGGCCCTGCTGGACCTGTTGTGTTGAGAGTCTACAGTTTTGAGCACGGTTTGTCTGGCGCCCTTCACAAGCACTACATTCACTTGAGTTCATTTGAAATTCATCATTGCCAAAGAGATACAAGACACTGGAGGTTTAGTTTCCAGGATTTTAAATGTCAGGCATCCAAAATGCGCTGTGGAGACACAGCATCTGGAAGGCGATGTTTTTAAAATTTATCTACAAACAGGAACAGCTCCCTGAGCTAGGCTTTTTCAGAGAAAATAAAGCATCCCTCACAACACACACACATCACCAGAAACTTGGTGGGACACCCTCTTTAAAAAATAGAACTGCTCACATTAAAAAATGTAGCATTCGATGTTGAACCATGCTATGGTCTGAATGTATGGGTTGCCCCCAAAATTCATATGTTGAAACTTAATCCCCAATGCAATAGTACAGTGTTCCTCAGTATCTGTGGAGGATAAGTTCCAGGACCCCCAGGGATACAAAAATCCACAGATGCTCAAGTTCCTGATATAAAATGGCATGGTATTTGCATATAACACATCCTCCTGTATACTTTAAATCATCTGTAGGTTTACCTAATATAATGTAAATGCTACGTAAATAGTTATATACTGTATTGTTTAGGAAATAATGACAAGAAAATAATCTGTCCATGTTCAGGACAGATGTGATTTTTAAAAAACTTTCAATCTGAGTTTGGTTGAATCCACCAGTGACACCCCTATGGTTACAAAGTGTCCACTGCATTAAGAGGTATGGCCTTCTAGAGGTAATTAGGTCGTGAGGGCCTTGCCCTTGTAAAAGAGTCCCGAGGGAGTGTGTGAGCCCCTTACCCCTCCCACCATGGGAAGACACATGGAGAAGGCACCATTTTTGAAGCAGAGAGTGGGCCCTCACCAGACATGGAATCTACCTATACCTTGATCTTGGACTTCCCAGCCTCCAGAATTGTGAGCAATAAATATCTGTGGTTTATAAATTACCCAGTCTAAGGTATTTTGTTTTATCAGCCAGAACAGATTAAGACAGGCTAGTTCCACTAAACTGTGAGACAAGCCAATGTGGAACATAAGTGCTTACTGAAAAAGGAATTCTCTTTCCATGCTCAAGGAAAAATTAAATGTTGGGCTTCAGTCACACTGGCCTCCCTGCTTTTCATCAGACACACCAGACACCCTCCTAACTCAGAGACTGTTCTGGCTATTCCTTCTAGCATGTTCCTCCCCCTAGATATTCACTTGGCTCTTGCCCATAGTGCTTTATGGCTTTGCTCCCTTCTCAATAAACTTTAACCTTACTCTTTTATGCCACAGTCTGTCCCTTCCTTGCACTCCTCCCCGTAGCTCAGCATTCTCCACCCCCTTATCTTTCCCTGAAATTCCTTTTTCTAATGCATGACACAATTCTATTGCTATTATATTTGTTGTTCATTGTCTCTCCCTCCTTGAAAAATGTAAGGTTTATGAAGGCAGGGCTTGTTTTATCCACTGGTGGATTATGAACAGTACCTAGAACAGTGCCAAGAAATTTACTGAACACCTTCTCTGTGTTCAACATGACATTCACAACTGTAAGAAGGACATGGTGTAAGTGCCTGCCTTTGTGTTTTAGGAAATTAAAACCTGAATGGGTAAGCTGGGCGTGGTGATTCCTGCCTGTAATCCCAGCACTTTGGGAGGCCGAGACAGGCAGATCACTTGAGGTCAGGAGTTCGAGACCAGCCGGCCAACATAGCAAACCCCATCTCTACTAAAAATACAAAAAATTAGCTGGTGGCATGTGCTGTAATCTCAGCTACTCGGGAGTCTGAGGCAGGAGAATTGCTTGAACCTGAGAGGCAGAGGTGGTAGGGAGCCGAGATCAGACCACTGTACTCCAGCCTGGGCAACAGAGCAAAACTCTGTCTCAATAAAACAGAAAAACCTGAATGGGCAAATAAAACTGTTCAGGGTGCAAGCGTGCCACAGCAATGCTTAGGCCAGCTTGAGATGGCTTCTGCTGCTTGCAACCAACAGGCATTTAACCAATAGGACCCAACTATCAGCACCACTGGAATCTAGGAAGGGAAAAACACATATCTGTAGACTGAACCCAAGTCTTCCTGGAGGAATTCTGTATTCTCAGGCCATGAAGCAACCTCGGAAAACAGCAGACTCCAGCTGAATGCCAGAAACCCCTCCTTGACTTCCCCACTTGATCAGCTCACACGGCCTCCAGTGCCCCTCTCCCCTTGAGCTGTCTGATGCCCAGAATAGAAACACAGAATTTGCGGTGGAGTCTGACCATCACTAGCCTGGGGCTACAGGATGTACCTTCATTAATGCAGCTCCAATGGCAACCTCATGCCCTGCCCGCCAGCACTGAGAACATCTGCCCGGAACGCCCAGAACCCCTGAAAGGATTTGTGAAACAGAACAGACAGGTGAGACCACTTTCTTTGCAGAAAATACAGCAGAGCCAAGGTTGGGCGTCAGGTTCCAGAAAGCCACGAAGCCGTCCGGCAGCAGCAGTAGGAGGAGGTCAGAAGGTAAGGAGAATTGTAGGATTGTGAGATGACAGGCTTGGGGTCTCACTGCCCCAGAGCAACCTTCCTGGTCTTAGGCCAGTGGTTTCAGCCTTCTGAGCATGAATTCCTCATTCATAACATGGTAATAATAGTGGCAACCTCATAGCCTCTGTAAGGTTTAGACGAGATATTACATGCAGAGCAGCAAGCAGAGTAAGCACCTCATATGATTAGCTGCTACTATGATGATCATGGTAGGAGGTCCCGAAGGGATAAAGGCCAAGTTTTAGGAAAAATCACCAGACAAGTATAAAAGAATTGATGAAGAGATGCCAGATGTAAAGTCACTGGGGCAATCGAGCTGTGATCAATGAGGGTGGCCATGAACAGGGGAGGACGTGAAGCCAAAAGGAGAGAAAGGGTTGAGAGAGAAGATGTGGAAGAGGAAGGAGAGGACAGAGTTGAAGAAATAGTAACTCCAAGATTGTTACCTCTTGTCTGTTCCAAAAGCCTATTAGTGTACCGTGTCATTGTCACTGCAGTTGTTTGCTTTAAAAAGGTGAACTGCATAAAAGAAGGAAGCTGCCTTCCTTGTGGTCAGATTCCTCAGTGCACCAAAGGCTACCTGGAAACTAGCAGATGCTCAATAAATGTCGTTGAATGAATTTCTGAATGGTTTTGAATGTATGTATGTGTGTGTGTGTGTGTATATATGTATGTGTATGTATACATGCATGAATGTACATGTGCAGGTATATAGTTATAAACAACATAGAACTATAAATTATGTATAGTTGATTCGTGTATTAGTCAAGGTTCTCTAAAGGGACAGAACTAATAGGATAGATGTGTATATGAAGGAGTGTTTATGAAGGAAAACTGACACACGATTACAAGGTGAAGTCCCACAATAGGCCATCTGCAAGCTGAGGGGCAAGGAAGCCAATCAGAGTCCCAGAACCTCAAAAGCAGGGAAGCCGACAGTGCAGCCTTCAGTCTATGGCTGAAGGCCCAAGAGCCTCTGGCAAACCACTGGTGTAAGTCCAAGAATCCAAACGCTGAAGAATTTGTAGTCTGATGTTCAAGGGCAGGAGGCATCCAGCATGGGAGAAAGATGAAGACCAGCAGACTCAGCAAGTCAGCTCCTTCCACCTTCTTCTGCCTGCTTTATTCTAACTGTGCTGGCAACTGATTAGATGGTGCCCACCCAGACTGAGGGTGGGTCTGCCTCTCCCAGTCCACAGACTCAAATGTTAATCCCCTTTGGCAACACCATCACAGACGCATCTGGGAACAATACTTTGCATCCTTCAATCCAATCAGGTTGACACTCGATATTAACCATCACAACTAGTATATATAAAACTTTCAAAACTAGTGTGTGTGTATATATACGCCAAGAAGCTTTCTTCTTCAGTGATAGTACATGTTTCTGAGCTTCCTACTGGCCAAGATGATGAAAGAAACTCACTGTATTACTAATTTTCATTGCCCCCCCCCCAACAGGTTTGCAAGTTAACCTGGAAGAACAAATGTATATCCAGGGGCATGTTAATTTAGCTTCTCCTCTGAGAGACATTTGGGGAAAAGGATGAATAATGTTATCAACAACAGTTTCAAAAAATGCAAAAATGGTCTGTAAATTGATTCCTTTTCTGTATCAATCTTCTACAAAAGTCATGGGTACAAAAAGAAATGAAAGCGCAGCATAGGCATGCTTCCCCACCCCCATCATGGTATTTTTTAAAATCATGAACTGGATGCGTTTTCTTCTCTGCCACTAACTGGGATTTGGAGCTCCTGGTCTCAGGTCATTGCTCCACCTTGAATGCCAACTGACAGCATCCTTCATAGAAGAATAGTTAAGGGGAATCCCACATTCAGCCCCTCCCATTCAATTTGCCTGGAGTCAACTTTTAATTGCTGGAGTGAGCAGCATTTCACATTGTACAAACAGGTAAGTTAGCAGACACCAATGGGTCCGGGATAAAATGTGTCCGGAGTTAAATTTAACAAATATCTGATAAAATCTGTCACAGACTTTCCATTGCTTTGTAGAGTCTGTCGTTGCCTCCTTTCAATTTGTTATCAGTCAATAAATTGCCGATCTCTGATGAGGTAGCAGCAGGGTGCTCAGTGAGTGCTGGGGGTTAGAGGTGGGGAACAGAGCCGTCTTCAGCTTGCAAACAGTCTAGACCAGGGTGGGGCTAGAGGGGCAGAACATAGGGAACAAGGGTCACAGCAGAGGGGCTGACAAAGCACCGTGGTGCTTCTGGGAGCTGCAAAGATGCGGTCCAACTGAGAGCTGCCCACATTGCTACGATGCTGTGAATATAAGGGTCATCCCACCTGCAAGCTCATGCAACAGAGACAGTGTTTCCAGAGGACAGAATACCACTTTGTGCAGTATAATTAAAAGAAACGACAAGAAAGACTCCCCGCTCCTTGAAAATCAGAAACCCAGACAGCATAAATAATGACAAGGAGTGTCTTTCAGTCACCAATGACAAGTAGAAAAGTTGTCCTCTCAACAAAGGAGGTGCACAATGGCGAGCTCTTCGCTGAATAGGGACCACGTCTGTCTAGCTCTGTGCAGCACGCCAGACTGCCAAGTACCTGTGGGTGCTTAATAAATGCCTTTGAAGGATGATGAATGCCATCATTATTACATCTGCCATTATAGTTTTTAGTGAATGAACCTTCCTTATCAATCTTTATAACCACAATTTCAATAGTATGAATTCAGTCACCTCCCATACCAAGTGCTTTCTGAAATTTTAGTTCTCAAACCTTGTCAAGAAACAATGCATTTGATTTTTGCAATGTCACATGTCAGTATCAAAGCAAATTTAACTTCCATGCTATCTTCTCGAACGGTTGTGCTATAATGTGGCTCATAAAGAATATAAAAGAATTGTTTTCCAGCTTGCAGTCTATAGTAATACTTGAATTTTTCACGAGTTATTGAAGACTCCTTTCAAAATGCTATTTGACATTAGCAATATATGATTTTGAAAACAAAGAGCCATTGTTTCTAGAAGTGGTTGCTAAAAAAGTAAATACTTGGATATTGCTTGTGAACTGCAACAATTTCCATTCTTTTCTTTTTTTAAACACTTACGACTTAAATCAAGGTGGGCACAAAATCTAAAAGCCTACAGATGTCTTTTTGTAAATATAAAAGAGTGACTTCCTCAATTCTACTGGTCATTTATAACCCAGGTTACTTCTGTAGCCTTGAATTGAATTTAGCCTAAAGTTGAATGTAGGGCCCTTCTCTGTCCAGCCTGAATAATCTCTTTCTCCTCTGATACTATAAGGTCTATTATTCCTAACACTCATTTGACAAAATTTGAAAATTCTTCCCCCCGCTTCCCTCACTCTTTTCTTCCTCCTCTTCCCTCCCTGCCTCCCTTCTTTCCCCAAACAAGGAGGCTACCGACTGTGTAAGCAGACATCAGGCTAAAAGTTCAGCCATACGAATGGGAATAAGCCAGCCCTGCTGGTAAAGCATACACAGTCTCACAGGGGAGACGGATCATCGCGACACAGTGAAATTCCACAGGAAGACGCCCATCAAAGCAGGCTGAGCAGAGTCCCGGGGAACAGCCAGTGGTGTCACGAGTTTGTGGAGGAGCTAGGGGAGAAGGCGCACTTGAAGGAGGCCTTTGAGGATGCTAAACTATTTGACAGGTGGATGAAGTGGAGGAAAGGCATCCTAGGCAGAGAGGAAATTCTGGTTAACAGCCTGGAGAGAAAACAGTGCTACAGTGCACACAGAAATGATCAAGAGGCCCAGCTGGGCTCCCGTGAGAAATGGGGCCAAAGGGGAGATTTGGTCAGACGATGAAGCGCTTTGCATCCCATCCTGAAAGTCTGGACTTGACTTGGTGCGTACCATACGCTGTGTGGTGCATAGCAGGTGCTTTGCTTGGTACAGACCTATATACCAGAGAGTTTGTAATAGGTGCTTTGCTTGGTACACACTTATTACTGGATGGCTCATTGTAGGGGCTTTGCTTGTACACACTTACCCACTGTGTAGCTCATAGCAGATGCTCACCATTCAAGACATTGGGGAGTCATCAAATAAAGTTAAACCTCACAGGGGCACAAATGGGGTAGATCCAGGCATTATAGCACTTGAAGCTTAAAGTCATTTAGGGGAGCGCTTTAGGAAAATGAATTTTAAAGCATATGACCTGTGAACAGATGGAAAGGGTCCCATGCAAGTGAGTGGCCTTATGGCTTAGACTTCACTGGTCTCATTAGCCTCTGGGCATGGTTAATTCCACTCTGCAATAAGAAAAGCCAGTTGGGCATGAATAGTGTGGGTTAGGAAGGAGACCAGATCACCATCTTGTAGCATAGGTATTTCTCTTCTTGTATCATCATCTAAAGTGGCTTACATATTTGTTTATCACCCTGACTATGTCGTAAATGTTGTGAAAGTGTTTATCTCCCTTTTATACCCTCTGCAAAAATCTAGCACAATGCTTTGCATTAATAATTGGTTAATTGTGATATTTGACATTGGATATCTCCATTAACAAACTCTGCCTGTTTCATTCTTGCTAAGAACATTAACCGAGCACCAATTATGTGCCAAACATTGGGAAGAGCATCCATTATGTGTCAAGGAAATGGAAATACGAAGGGCTTTCTCCCTTTCACCCTGCACTTCAGAAGCTCATAGCTCACAAAAAAGAAACGATGTTGTAATCATACTGAATATTTACTGAGTCCTTGCTGCAAACTAAAGTGGCTTGGATAACCTATCTCAGGTAAGTCTAACAATTCCACAGTCAGACAATATTATTACCCCCACTATGGAAATGAGGTCACACATACAGCTGGTAAGTGAGGGGGTATTATCAAAGCATGAGCCCAGAAAGTCTGACTGCAGAGTCCACATTCATAACCCCACATGATAGACCACCAGTATTTAACAGTAACATAAAAATATGGTTGCAGTGGAGGCAATAAGTTCTAGGACAGAAATAGGTACAAGGGGCACATCCGAGGAAGGGGCCAACTCCTGTGTGGTCGGGAAGGTTGCAAAGAGAAAGGTGTGAGCTGAGTCTTAATCAACCAGACTTCATCAAGCAGGCGAACAGGAGGAAAGAGCATTCCAGATAGAGGCACATTCAAAAACATGCTGGAAACCACGGCCTGCAGTTTCAAGCTATGGCAAAACCACCTTGACACGCCTTCGCTTGTATCTGTAAAGGAGAACAAACACAACGCAGTGTAGTACCTTCCTTTTTGGAGCAAATCCTCAAAGCTGTAATTAATGGCTCCAACTGCTGTAATAAGAAAGGGAACAGGATGGAAGCTTCCTTTGAGTATAATTCTTCAGGAGCCCAAATGAGGCTAACAAAAGAGAAATTAAACACAATGCTGTGTCATGGCACTTTGACATAAGTGTCGACTTAGAATTTCAAATAAAATTAGAAGATTCTTCTAATAATTATATAGGATGGCAAATAAGGTCCAGGGGCAAGCGCATGTGGCAAGAAGTGACTAATCGTATTTTGCAAAAAGGCAACCGGAGCTGACCCTTCTCAGGATAATATTGCAGAGAAGTCAGAGAGGAGGAAAGGTTACCAGCGGTTAATGTTAAATAGTAATCCATCCACCACGCACCCCCCATCGCTCCTCCATATTCATAGGAAACCACCATCCATCCATATTCATTACCGTCCAAAGAGTTTAAAAGTAGCAAATGCAAGCTTGGAAGATTTCAATTCTAATAAAAGTGCTTCCGGTGACAAGCGCCATAGGCTTCCCCCACCAACCTCGAAATTAAACTAAACTAATAAAGGAAAATGGTAGGTGGTGAGGCTGGGATAAGCCCTGTCTTCTTCTTCTTCGTTGTCTTCTTCTTTTTTTTTTCTTTTTCTTTTTTTTTTTTTAGATGGGGTTTCGCTCTTGTTGCCCAGGCTGGAGTGCAATGGCGTGATCTCAGCTTACTGCAACGTCTGTCTCCCAGGTTCAAGCGATTCTCCTGCCTCAGCCTCCCTAGTAGCTGGGATTACAGGCATGCGCCACCACACCTGGCTACAGATTGTGTATTTTTAGTAGAGATGAGATTTCACCATGTTGTTCAGGCTGGTTTCGAACTCCTGACCTCAGGTGATCTGCCCACCTCAGCCTCCCACAGTGCTGGGATTACAGGTGTGAGCCATCATGCCCAGCCAAGCCCAGTCTTCTTAAAGCACCAAAGGGCGCCTTCCTTTATCAGGCATTTTCTAGGTGCCAGATGTACCCAAGAGGCTCTAGGTGCAGGCCTGGGTGTCTTTGGAAACGCTTGGGGAACTGAGATTGGGATAAGTGCTTCCCACTCCACTAAAGGGTTCAGTAAAGTTTCTTAGGCCTCGGACTTCCTTGTAGAAAGGAAATTCTGCGGTCAGGTGTGGTGGCTCACACCTACACTTTGAGAGGCCGAGGCAGGTAGAGCATTCGAAGTCAGAAGTTCAAGACCAGCCTGGCCAACATGGTGAAACCGTGTCTCTACTAAAACTACAAAAATTAGCTGGGCGTGGTGGTGCATGCCTGTAATCCCAGCCACTTGGGAGGCTGAGGCAGGATGATCACTTCAACTTGGGAGGCGGAGGCTGCAGTGAGCCAAGATTGTGCCACTGTACTCCAGCCTGGGTGACAGAGCAAGACTCCGTCTAAAAAAAAAAAAAAAAAAAAAAAAAGGAAATTCTGCAAAGAATAGAACAAAGTTAAACTCTTCCACGAACAGAGTTGACTGGAACATCACCTCTGCCAGGCACCAGCAGGTTTCAGTTTTTCATTTTTTATCTGATTTAGGCTAATCAATGAAATTCTTCATCCTCCCCCATTTACTGCACACTAAATCTTCATAATAGCAGTCCCTGTAGATATCACCTAAATTAGGAGACTTAGAGTTTGTCAAGGTGTTTACAAATACGTGACCATCTTGCATCCTTGAAACGACCTGCAGCCAAGTATGTGTATTTTGTGTATTGCGTATGTAAAAGGTATATATTATTATTTTTGGAGTCTTTTTCAATTTCATAGGAAAAGGAAATTAAGGCACAAAAAGTTAAGGAATTGGCCTAAAAAGTCACACTGCAGCTAGAGAATATGAGTTCAGGATTTTTGACCCCAGGGAAAGAGTGAGCTTCTAATTGCAGCAGGCAGAGGTTAGGGTTTGGGGGAGATCCTATGGACGGGCCAGAGCTCTTGCCACCCTAAGTTTTATAAGGATCTCAAAGGCCGTTATTCTGCTTGACTATGCCTCCTGGTCTTGCGGGCAGGTGGCAGGCACTGCTGAATAGTGGGAAGGGCAGGATCCTGGAGGCCCTGCACAGTTCTGCAATTCCATACAGAGAATACAGCCTTATGATGCCCCGGGGTTTTAGGGATATACATATATATGCGCGCGCCCGCACACACACACACACAGAGCCATAGCTAGGCGTGGTGGAAGAGTGCACTGGGGACCCAGGACAATGACTTTTCTCCCCAAGAGGCGTTTGCCAGGGCGAAGCAGGCAAGAGCTCGCCCCTGTCCCCACGCCTGGATCCAGACGAACGAGGGAGACCTTAATTCACTTTACCCCGAAATGAACCCCACCCCCAGCGCAGAGTGGGTGGAAAGGTAGGAAGTTGAGACAGCCGATGACTGCTCCTGGAGATAAGCAGAGGTAGTGGCACCGGCAGATCTTGATCTGGCTGCCGGCTCCCTGGTCGTCTCCTCCGCGGTCAGGCGCATCCTGTGGCGCCCAGACCGCCGCGTCCCCAACCGCGAGCGCTCGCCTGCGCCGGGCCGGGCGCCCGAGATTCGGGAGAGATTAGGGGCCCGCAAAGCAGAAGAGCAGATTCAGAAAGGAAAAAAAAAAAAAAGCGAGAAGTGCGAGAAAAATATACTGAATTCAGCTAAACACACGGCAGATGAAAAAATACCTTGCTCAGAAGCCAAAACCGAGCTCCCGAGCCGTGAGACACTGGTGCGCCCCCGCCAGGCATGCAGGCCGGGTGTTAGGGGGCAACCTGGAGGCCCGCTGGTGGCTTCGACCCCAGGGCGGACCTGCGCCCACCCTCAGCCCCTGCAACTGCGGGTCAGGAGAAAGGAACCTGCCATGGGGAAGAAAGCCGAATCTTCTCCAATTAGGCTTCTCCTTAAAGAGAAAAAGTAGGTGGTTGGGCAACCTAATCCAATCTGGGACTCTGGACGTGTGCTTGGGCACTTCTGGCAGCTGGCCGGAGCGTGCGGGTTCGGAGCTCCCAGCGCTGGCCCCGCGCAGCCCCTCGAAGCCACCAGTAAACCCGCAGGGCGCCTTGGCGCAGGCTCGCGTTGGCAGAGCTGGCCTGGGAAGCGAAACTCCCTCCTGTCCGGATGACCAGGCCTCTTCAGGGTCCTGGCTCAGGCTGCCAGTGTGGGACAGAGCTTCATGAAGGGACACAGGAACACAGACAGGCTCTGGGCGGCGCCGCCGGGATGTGGCGTTTCTGTGCCCCGGGAAGGGCGCACCACCCCTGCCTATGCGGAGCGATCCGGACGCTGCAGGGGTGACGCGGGGCAGCGCCCTGGTCCCCTCTGCCTCTTCCGCTCTGACCTCCTTTGGTTTTTAAAATTATTACTGTTGTTACTGTTGTAGGTAAATTCTTCACAGCTACGAAGTGAGAGGAAAATTCCGAAGGCAGTCGTCACTGGACCCCTTCCCCCTCCCACTCCCCCCTCCCCCCTCCCCCTACACCAGCCTTTCCTTTCTGACCCTCCTTCCCCGGGAGACCAGGAAAATGTTGACGCTTCCGGTCCCCTTTCCCCCTCCGCCACAGGGTTGCAAGGGCAAGGAGTGTTCTCCAGATAACCAGCAGCAGGTGTCTGGAGGGGAGGGGGCCTAATGCAGGTCCCCACCCCCTCCCCTTTCGGATGCCACCAAAGCCTCCATAGCTAGGGCGCGTCTTCCTGGAACTTCTTTCAGTTTCCCGGGCCCTGCAGACCAGGACAGAGACTTTCCAGCTGTCCTGGAGCATTTTTCTTTTTTGTTTTTTTTTTAAGTGAGCTCAGTTGCTGCAGTGACATAAAAGCCCCCTTTGATTTACAAATAGATTCCTACAACTGCAAGAACTTGGATTTGTTTTGAGGTTCTTGGTACTTTTCTTTAATGACAGAATGCCCAATAGGTAAATCAAATTAACAAAACCCTTCTAACACGAATAGTGCCATCAAATAAAATTGTGCAACTGACAGTAATTAAAAGATTTAGAATAAGTAAATATGCATTGTATATTTCAGGCAGATGGCCACGTCCTGAGACACAATGTTCCATGTGACTAGCAGTGCCTTTCAGTCAGCACAGTGAGGGCATATCCCCGTTTGGTGAGCCGGCCAAAAGTTTAAGTAGAGACCCTCCGTGAACAGGAAGCTTGGAGGGGCTGGCCTTCGTGACTCCCTCCACAGGCCCTGGGAAAAACATCAAAGGCCAGAATTCAATCCCCTCATTACAAAATGGTTAAACCAAGACTATTGGGTTGTGACTAAGCCAGAGATTGACCCAGTGCTCCAGACAGTTACACAATCGTTTGCAGCACAAAAACACAAGGTCCTACCTGTGAGAGATACTCTTCTTCTCAGTCCCATTCTACAGATGGAAAAAACTGAGGCCAAGAAAGAGTCAGTGACCACACCAAGCACTTCTCCTAGGAAATGGCAGAACTGGAACACTACAGATAGCACAGCACCTCTTCTGCACCCACTGCAGATCTGAGAAATTCTCTCAATTCTTCCCATCCACTTGGGTTGGTTTTTCAGTTGGGTATCCTTCTGCCCAGACACCTGAATCCCAACCGTCATCCCTGTGGAATTTAAAAGTGGATTTTCTGAACCTTTGATTAGAATATACAGTTTTTAGTTTCGGGGTGGTTGGGTTTTTCGTGGTTTTTTTCATTTGTTTCTTTTGGTTTTGTTGTTTTTGCTGTCTCATCTCCCAAGAGAAAAACGGCTCCAGAACAGGAAGGACTCCCTCGAGAGGCACCTCGGAGGGATGGGGTTAAGCCAGCAGGTGTGCGGGTCTTGGCATTCAAGGCAAGCCACAGTTCTGGATCTAACGGGTTTTATTGTTTTAAGAGGTACAAGTTCACAGCTTCCTGCATGGAAGCCTCTTCATTTTCTTGGAGCCAAGCTTAAATGCCTTTAAAATCTTGGCCTGCCGTTATCCTGTAGCTGTTAATTAAGCTTTGAAAACTTTACATTATGTTTACAGTGCACTGTGCGAATTGCAAAATAAATTAGAACCCGAGGCAAAGAAATTGGAGTTTTCAACAAATGGAACAAAAACCGGAGAGAGTTGCTTCTTAGATAATGTGAGACTCACCATTTCTCACTCTGATATTTCTTTCTAAGAGGGAAAATGGACTTTAAAAAAAAATAAACTTTTGCTTTAAAATGTAACACCTACAGATTCGTGGTTTTCCCTCTGCATGGCAGTCTTAGTTGAATAGTTCTGCAAAGACAAGGGAGTGGTGAAGAAATAAGGAGAGAGTAAGTGAATTGTGTGAGAAAGGCATTTCTTTGCAACTTAGGCAACCAAAAATACAAGACGGCATTAACCATTCACATAGTTAAAAGCAATGACAGAAAACAAAATTACAATATGGTTTAATCTGTGTCCTAAAGAAGATCCCAGGTAAATTTTATATTTGCTTTTGATTTTTTTTAAGCAACCTGTGCTAAATTCAAGAGACCAAAAATAGCTTTAAAAGAAGGGCATAAATAAAAACCCTACACAAGGAAAAACAGCTGATGTTTTCCAAACCTCTAGCCCAGAAGATACTCTTCAGGTATATTCTTCAGAACATGAATACTCAATTTTCAAAACAAGGTGTGTATGCTTTCTTCCTTCCGTAAATTCCACATTTGGAAAAAAGTGAACTTAGGAGAGCTTGAAAAATGACCCTGAAAATTATTGTTGTAAAACTGAGCAAATACGTAAGCTTTAATGAACAGAAGAAGCAGGAGGCCCTGTGTTTGCATCAGATACATTAATTTTGTTTAGAAATTCTGCCAAACGGATCATTCACAGCGATTCAGTTCTTAAAGTTTTAAGAGAATGAAGAGCAATCTTCAATCTGACTTCTTGAAATATTTGATAATTTGTTTTAAAATTAGGGATTTGCTTTCTGCTTCTCCAAACAGATGCAAAACTGATACAAATTTTAATCATACTGGCAGTCCAAGTATACTATTTATTCAAGTCTTGTTATAAAACTCTAAGTGAAGAAAAAATAGAAATGAAAAGAAAGACAAAAGAAATTGAATAGGAAGTGTCTCCTAAAACATACCTGGTTTAAATCTGCATTCATACAGTAAGTTTCCTAGAATAATCTCTTAGGGATAGTTGCTAACAATATGACAACTATCTAACTACCTCCAGAAAAATAGCCCTATTGCATTTTCTAATTTTTAAAAATCTAGTATTTAGAAACCTTTCTAAGAATTTTAAGCAATAGGATATAGATAATGAAGAACTATAGATGACACATAATAGCTCAGTGATTAGACGTTTTGAAGACCATTGCCCCATCTGCTCCACACCAAAAAATAAAAAAAAAAATTTAAATTAATGGAAATGAAGATGACAAAGGCCTGAGCCATATATGGGCTTTGTGAATAGAAGATAAAGAGGTTATAATACCTGCTGCTTCCTTCTTTCCTTCCTTCCTTCCTTCCTTCCTTCCTTCCTTCCTCCATTCCCTTCCCTCCCCTTCCTTCCTTCCTTCTTCCCTTCCCTCCCTCCCTCATTCTTTCCCTCTCTCCTTGCTTCCTTCTTTCCTTTTCTTCTTTTTTTCTCTTTCTTTTTCATATGTCTTTATTATTTTTCTTTTTAACGATCCTCTTTATTTGAAGGATAGCATAGGAGAAGTTGCAAAAAGCCGAGTTTGTAGGCAAAAAACTTGAAGCCTCACTAGTTGTGTTTCTAATTGGGTGACCTTGGCTGGTCTATTTGCTGAGCCTGACTTCATTTCCTCATATAGATGTGGATATGGATATAGGCATGGAAAAAGATGAAGATACAGTAATAAAAATAGGTATGGATGCAGATCTAGGTATAGATATAGGTATAGGTATGAGTGTGAATATAGATATAGAAAAAGATATAGATATGGAAATCTGGACACAGCTATAGAAACAGAAAAGAGATAAAGATAGATATGGAAAAGCTATAGACGTGGAAATAGATACAAATATATTATAGATGAGGTGGGATTGGTGGTAATGATATTTACCTGGCCTACTTCACAGGCTCAATGGCAAACAGATGAAAGAATGCTTGCTATTGTTTTTTCGTAAATTGAAAGGGTGAAAAATATCAAGATCACCTCCACTTGAACAGTGCCTAGTGCTTTTTCAAAGAATTTAGCAATTTGAATGCTATGTGAGTAAGAGAGCTTGGGGAGAAAGTGTCGTAATTGGAGTTTGCTCCTGCATTCATTCTTCTACAGTTATTCACCCCACAGCCACTTATTGAGTGCTCAGTAGCTAGAGAAGAGAGTTGGTTTTTCTCAGCCTGCTTTTAAGCATAATTTCTAATGATCAGAACAGTAAATAGCATTCATTAAGTACCTTCTCTAGGCCAGACACCGTAGATTGCAAGATGCCTCACACTCATTGAGCACCCATCGTATCCACACCAGAAAACTAGATAATGTTCTCTCCTTTTGGCTGATAAGGAAACTGAGCCACCGAGAGTGGTGAGGAGCAGGTACTGAGTTCCACAGCTGGTTAGAGGAAGATCTGGATGTGAAAGCGCGATCCCCATGGCTTTTAAGAAAACAATCATAGAACACAAAAACGTAGCTGCCTTAATTTGTCCGCAGGCAGGTATTTCTCCAGGCAGGGACATTTGTCCAGCCAACAATTCCTAGACTGTGCAAAGCACTGATATTTCACTGGCAGAGGTAAGGAAACACAGAGGCCCTTCAGGACAAGGATATTCTAGCAATAGTGTTATTCCAGGTATGAGCACCTCTGAGCACAGTCAAAGGGGAAATAGCCATGCATGCCCACCTGGCCTTGAATCACTTGTGTGGAGCAGAGTCATTGCCTTAGTGCCTGCCCCACACCAGGCAGGTGGCATGGATTATTCGGCCCCACCCTTCCAGCTGAAAGGTGAAGAAATTGAGAGCCAGAGACATTTAGTTGGCCAGGATCATTTAGCAGACAGGCATAGAAGTCTTCAATGAGTTCTGAGAGCGGTGATGGTACATTTCACTGAGCACAAGCACAAATTGGAAGGGTGGAGGAGGGTTCAATTTTGCTAGGATTAGAATCATGAGTTGCCTAGCAGGACGAAATCCACAATCCCAAAGCTCCTTGGTCTCTGATTTCACAAGCACCCTCATGTAGGCTTGGAAATGGAGCACATATACTCTGATTTCCTTGCTACAGAGTTAATGTATGCATATCTCTCTGTCCTGGGATACCAGCAGCACCCACATAAATCTGTCTGCTCTGCTAACAGTGCAGCGCTGGGTCTGTTTGTCTTCCGGACTTTATGTCTCCCAGTTCTTTCTGTCCCATGGTGACAGTACATCTTCTGCAGTTCTCCTGCGTACCCTGCAGCACCAAGCAGTGATTTCTGTCTAGCTTTTGCATTTGCACGATGGCTATAAAAATGTGCATGACCTGTTAACTTGGGTCTTTTGAACTTTGACACATGCACAGCCTTGAATATTTAGAAGGAATAAGAAACATTTCCAGTTCCCCATTAACAGGCAGAGGCTGAGTAAAAATGAAATGCCCAAGAACCCTGTTACTATCAGTATTGGTTAACCCATGCATGACTTTCTTCCCACCCCAAAGTTATTTGGACCTACCCATCCAGAATTTGAATGAATGTCCATGCTTGTTTTGAACTGCAAGCTAAAAAAGTACACCCAGGCCAGGCACGGTGTCTCTGTAATCCCAGCACTTTGGAAGACCGAGGCGGATGGATCACTTGAGGTCAGGAGTTTGAGACCAGCCTGGCCAACATGGTGAAATCCATTTCTACTAAAAATACAAAAAAAAAAAAAAAAAAAAAAAAAATTAGCTAGGTGCAGTGGCGCATGCCTGTAATCCAAGCTACTTGGGAGGCTGAGGCAGGAGAATCGCTTGAACCCAGGAGGCAGAGGTTGCAGTGAGCCAAGATTGTGCCACTGCACTTCAGCCTGGGTGACAGAGTGGGACTCCATCTCAAAAAAAAAGAAAAAAAGAAAAAAGAAAGGAGAGGAGAGGAGACCCAGCCCAGCCTCTAACTCTCTAAGGCTCTTTGAATAAGATACTTGCCCTCATTTTCTCACCTTTGTAGTGGGATATTAAACCTGCCCTGCCAATATTCACAGTGATGGTGGTGATAAAGATGAAGATGGTGGCTAGCACCTATTGGGTGTTTATGTTTATTTTGTGCTATTTCAGTCTTTACATATTTACATGTAATTCTCATCATTACCCTATGAGGTAGAACTTCAGCTTACAAAAGAGGAAACTGAATCACAGAGAAGTCAAGTCACAGAGCCTGCAAAGGGCAAAAGCCGTGGATTTCATTCTAGGTGGGTCTCTCTCTGAGCCTTTGTGGGTCAAATCAGAGAGTATATGCAGAAATGCCTTGACAGGCTGGAAAAACGCAACCAAGCCCTGAGGGTTACAAAACATGTTTACTTTTTTGTTGTTAAGTTAAAATGTGACACTTTGGTGTGGCCTGGGGAGCTGATTTTTGTCAGCGTTGCCAGTCTGGGTCTTGTGAATTAGAAATCTCCAAGTTCCTTTCACCTCTGAGGTTCTAAGCTTCTGTATAAGAAAATGCTGTTATTGGTCCCTCCAGTAACAGGGAAGGCAGAAAGAGGGTTGGAAAAAACTGAAATTATCTTTCGGACCATAAAGGACTTATTTGGGGCATTGATGCTAGAGTTTACTAACTATATTGGGAGCCCTAATGCTGCTTCCAAAAATGTCTTTCTGGTTCCCAGGAGTCAAATGCCAATTCCTGAAACAGCACAGCTCCGCCTCGGCACTGACTGTGACACTGTAGCCACGGTGACCTTGGACGAGGGCATGTCTCCTCTCTCCCCTTAGCCTCAGGCCCCTTATCTCTAAAGTGAGAATCTAAAATTACCCATCATGCCAGCCTCACCGGATTGGATTCAGGACCCAGTGAAGTAGCAGATGGGCGAGGACTCACCAAACCAGAGAGCATCCGAAACATTTGATAGATTCATATGTTCATTATTTGTTCTCGGCCTGTCTCTGGGCTCTCTTCACATTCCCATTGTCCTCTTTTCTCTGATTCTCTATGAATTTCTTTTAGATACTAGATGCCAAAAATAAGGGTTTATGTTTGGACGGAGAATTTTTTTGTTTGTTTTAAGGACACCTTCCTCCTCTTGCTCTCTGTTGATGTTGGTCAGTTCATTCTTAAAATTGAGTCTTCCTACATATCTCCTCATTTCCTATTAACAGTACACCTGCCAACCACCCCACCACTGCTACCCTCTGTCTTTGCACCTTTCAGAACAGAGCTGGAATTAGAAAAGTTCCAAAAGACAAGAGTGCATGCTTTCTTTCAGTGGCTAGTTTTGTATTCTTGATTACAATCCCACTGTGTTTCCGTGAAAAACAGCATTATCAGCCATCTGCACAGGGGGAAAAAAAACTGAGTAGTCTATCACTTTTAGGTTTTAGGGTAATAGCGGCTTTTACCTTCTTACTTTGATTCATTACCTTTGCAAAAGCGTAAATCTGTCATTTTGGCACTAACTTCTATCATATGCATATTAATAAGAATAATAATCACAACATCAGTGATTTGGGATTTTATAACTGAGTTATTTTCTTTAAGTGCCAGGGCAGAGTTGGCTAGAAAGTAGCACAAATATTGCAAAGGATTTTTCCTTAGAAATGGATTTCTGAACTTTACAAATATTATTTTTGGGTAAAAGGGAGCTTGCTTCAAAGAAGTTGGCTTTTCTAAACCCAAAATTGTTTCTCTTAATACTTCTGTTTCCTCCTTTTCTGGTAGCCTTTATGAACGCAAGAACTATCTGCTTAGGATGGAAGCAGTTCTTCTCCAGAACGTAATTAGCCAGACACTGACTACAGGTCACATTTTACAAAACAGGTCTGTTTCTTTTCATTTAACATGCTTACAAGGTACCTACAAAGTGCCCTGCAATAAACTAAGATTTATGGAGGCAAAGCTCTTGCTTCTGGTGTGTTATGGTGCAAAATCATTTCAAGAGTACTACTCTTAAAATTTGTTTAATAATATGTATGAGTCTTTTTCTCAGGGCAATAAAACAATGTTTCATTAATGATAGAAACAAATTAGTGTGTGTGATCCCAGTAATTTTCACTTTAAACATTAGGCCTTCTCTTACAGAACATTTTCACAGCAAGTTGATCACAATTTGACATGCATACAATTTAGTAAGATTGATTCATTATACAATTTTAAAAATTCTTGAATTGCAATTGTCAAATAATGATTGTTCAGCTAGGGAGTTCTGAGAGTAGCCTTGTAAATCTTCCCTACTGAATAAACTTGCAAAAATTTCAAAGCAAAACAAAGAAACCATTTGGCCCTAAAAGCAATGGTGATTGTAGGGAGTTAATGTAAACTCAGCATGAAGGAGTTCCACTGAATACTGATCCTACTCATCATGAAAACCAAAAAATATGAATTAATTTGTCTTTCATGCATAAAGGGGTGATGAAAGGATAGAGTCAGGGCAAAAGAAATTAATATTTGCTGAATGTCTGCTATGTACATTTGGGATGAAGCATTTTCATTATTTGTCAGCTATTTACCAAGCAAATAACCATTTCCCTGTTATACAGAGGAAAGGGATACTAACCCAGAGAGGTTAAGCTACTTGGTTAAGGTCACACAGCAATCAGCAGCCGAGTTGTTCATCAGACATGAATCACTGTGACCCCAAAGCTTGTAGTTATCCTCCCTTTTCCACCCCATGCTGTGGCTTATCCTAAGTCAACTTTATTTTACTTTTCTAGTTATGATCACAGTAACATCAATGCATGATCGTAGTAGAAAACTGACCCCAAAAAAAGGCAATCCCACAATCCCACAATCCCAATAGCCACCCACAATCCCAATAGCCATCAATAGTCACTTGTCTTCACAGTCTTTCTTCGATGCACTGTTATCATCATAATCACAGTGCGTGGAAGAATGAGGGTGAATTTACTCACAAAGCCTCCAGATAACCATAATCATCTGTTGTCTATGATTTTAAATAAAGAATTGCACATGTTAAGTTTTAAATCTCCAGACTTAATGGAGCAGCAGAGTAGAAAGCCCATTTGAAATCCTAAAACAGGTGGGCTCTGAAGGGCTGCGGCAGCTCTGTCTTCACAGCCTGGGCCATGCGGTTCCTTCTGGGTCTCTCTCCTGCTCATCCTATTCTATTTTTTTCACGATGCACCACCTACACCCCTAACATTTTAGTGACAATCCTCTGCCTTTTTTCCCCCAAACACAATGGAAAGTTAATTGAATGTTTTATGCCTTCGAACTATCAAAGAAATGAAAAGAACGTAGGTTTCAACTATATTTCAATAATAAGTGCATTAATTTTTACCTTTTAACTGACACTTGTACTAATTTCCTTAAATGCTCTCTCTGGTTCTTTTTTGATCTGTCTGGCTTTGTTGGGCTGATGATGAAGGCTTACTTCAAATGCAAAAAGATTAGGTCTCTTTTCCTTAATAGCACAATTACAGATTGTATGATGTCTCCATCATGAAAGAGAACAGGGACAGACTTACAAAGTCACACGAGTTTATTACAAAAGTGGCAGTAATAATTTTAATTAGTTTACTTTACAAAAGATATCAAAATTGCCCTAATTGTCTAATGGCATTTAGGAATTGTTGTCGGTAAAATGGGAGAAAAGCATTCAATAGGGGTTCCCCCCACCTTTAATTTGATTTGGGTCATTGTTTTAGAAAAGTATTGTGATACATTATAACCTTGAACCCCAATTTTATAGAACCCAGGTATATGAAAGTCTGCGGGAATGCAGAATAAGTTTCTCCACGTAATATTCAAAATCAACTAGCAACAATAACTCTAAGTACTATTTGTGGCTTACTATTTAAAGCCCAGGAAAAACAAAGAATAAACTCCTTTAATTTTGTCAAACACGTACAATGTTTAAATTCAGCAGTGACTACAGTTCAAAAGACCAGATGTTCTTGTGTATTTATATAATGATTTTGTACAATAGTTTACCACTGGCAAAAAAAAAAAAAAAAAAAAAAAAAAAAATCAAAGCATATTGTTGTATTTGGCATTTCTGTGCTTGACAAAAAAAAAATCTAGAAATTGCATATATTGAATTAATTCTAATTTTATTAAAGCCAAAGAGAGAGAGAAATAAATGGAGAGATAGTCATATTAGTCTTACACTAAATTAAGTCGAAGAATAAGAAGCAACATTGATCTGAGTATAAAAAGCCTCAACTCTAATGCATTTAGGTTAACGGAGGAGAAGCTGAAGCGGTTTGACCCACTGTCAGTCTATTTTAAGAAGAACATTTGTTAAATTGTAATGAAAAATGTTGCACTTAAACTCTGGCAAAGAGACAGTTAGTACCTCCCCCCAACTCTACCATGACACAAAAAAAAAAAAAGAAAAGAAAAAAGAAAAAAAAAAAAGCCTCAATTTAAAAGTAAAAAAGAAAAAAAAAAAAAACCTCTGAGGAATATACACTTTAAAAATATCAAAAACAATCTTCTGGAAGATGCTATATTGTAATAAAATTAGGAGCTTCCAAGAAAATTACCTAAAAGTAAGGAGTTCCTGGTTTATATTATGTATGGATACCCAGGTAGGAAATTACACAGGTTCCCGTAATGAAGGGCTTTTCTGACAGTTAATTTATTAACTGGAAAAAAAAAAAAAAAATAGACCCTTTCAATAAAAGCTACTCACCTAAAGGGAATGATTTGGGAATATAATAATAGAATGAGTGTTCTATAATACAGTGCATTTAAAAGATTCTTACATTTATATCTTTCTAATTCTTTGTTCACATGGATGAGTGTGGAAAATTTTATTGAGAGGTGGAGATTGATATAAATGAATATTACATCTTGAAAGGAGAGTGAAAACTTCTTCTCATTTCATGTTATACAGACTAAGTAACCATTTTTTTCTCATAGACCCAGAAAAGAAACATTTGCTTTTACTTGAGAGATATTAATATAAGAAATAAAGGCTCAAAGCAGCTATTTAATTGAAATAATAGCCACAGAAAATTGCCCTTCTCTTGAGTCCATAGTGCCCATGTGAAGGAACAGACAGGCGGGGGTGCTGGTCTGCTCGTGGGAGAAAACTCCCCCTTGAGTTAGCATTTTCGGCCACGGTCTGGTAAGTTGGACATTCCCCTCGTCAGTTCTACGGAACGGTTTCGGAACGGGCTCTTTCTCTCTGCTGCTTTGGTTCTTAGGTGCTAATTTTAGTTTCCATCAATGCTGTGTGGCGATCACTGTCATCCTCCAACACTGCAGACGGTGATGACACCCCATCAAGACCAGGGTTACGTGATCCTCGGCCACTGCCGTGACCTACCTGCTGGGTACAAGGGAGGCTCAGTAAATAGCTGCCAATTAAATAACTGTATGCACTACAAGGAAAGAGGTGAGCTATGCATCATCCTATCTAGAAAATGTACTTCTCTAAAAATAATATGCATCAAATTAAAAGAAATGCGCTTCCTGGGATAGGTGAAATGAAATTCCATTTGAAAACCCGTTTCAGCGTTTCAGTACAATGAAGAACGAACTGGCCTTCTTCCCTGGCCTCATGAAGTCTCGCATGGGTCCCCCAGAGACGGTGTAACCCTGCAAGCACTTCGGTGACCCTGGACACTCACTGGCTCACCCTTTCCTGAGTTAATAACTGCTCCAGCGACGTGCCTGTTCACACGAGCGCACTGTTCCGTTAGCAGTTTGCGCTTGCTGGGAAAAGATGGTGAGGCAACTTAGTCCTTGCCAAAATTTCAAATGTGTGACACCGCAAGAAAGACACCGTCAGGAGCAGTTGCTAATTTATTTTAAGTGCCCCCTGAGTTTTTAATTTATCTGGAAAAAATAAATAGATAAATCCGAGGCTCTCTCTGCCAACCCAGCCCAGCACCGGGTCTGCCAGTGGCGGTGGAGGTTTGCGGGTGACAGCTACTGCCGCCAGGGAGAGGTGTCAGAGTGCTCAGCCAACAACGCAGGGTGAGCGCTGACTATTCCTGGTTGCATCAGAATCGGATAGATCACATTTGTATAGAGCTGACCTTTCCTTTTCCTGAATTGGCTGCCGACACACATGCTAAATATTTTTTTTTTTTTTTTCTCCAGATAGTCTGCAATTCCAAACAGTGCTGCAGACTTCTCCAAGCCCGGAGTCAGTGTAAGTTTGGAATGCAATCAGTCTAGTTTAGAAATTCATTATCCAAAGTGAGGAGCCCAGCGAATATTATAGTTTCATAAATATGCAGATTTTGTTTATTTAAACATTTTTTTATTACACTTTGTGTTTTCCTAAATTGGGTCATCATTTTAATATAATTGGAATCCGATGTGTGTCCTGTTTTCCTTAAAAGCCATCTGGTTCATTTTCGACTTTCAGAAACCAGATTATTTGTGGTAATATCAGGCCTTGCTCATGGCTCCTTTTGAGTCAACGCGTGGCTTTGGGGTGTGGGACCAAGGAAGTCCAAGGATGCTTTGGGAAGGCTGGCTGCTTCCCACTTTCATGACAGGTTTCCAAGCTGGACAGCTAAGATGGGACTCAGGCCAGGAAAATCCACGGGGAAGTAGAGAAGGCAGCATTCAACTGAAGAGAATAAATGAATACAGTCCACTTAATCTTGGATGAAGAGCAGTTGACCCACAATTAGACTGCGGTTAAGAACACAAAGTCCAGTTCTGACATTTACTCTCTAACCAGATCGAATGCTCCCTGAGGGCAGGAAGCTTATACTCTGAATAGCTCCACTTTTCATAGGACTGAGCACCAGGTAGATGCTGAAGATGTATTTGTTGATTGATGATGATTCCAGAAACACAAATCATAACAAAGTAGTGTGGTGTGTTCATTATCTATTGATGCATAACAAATTATTCCAAAACTGAGCAACTGGAAATGACACTTGTGTTATCTATAATGCACTTGTATTTCTATAGGGTCAGAAATGCGGGCACGGCTTGGCTGGATCCCCCCACTCAGGGCCTCTGCAAATGCTATGGGTCTCCCTCAGCCCCTTGCCCCCATGGCCTTTCTGTAGCTCTGTAGAGCAGCTCACGATATGGCACTCACTTCATGTGAATGAGCAAGCAGTGGTCAGGAGAAAGTGTGAGTGAGACAGACGAGATAGTCTTCTGCAATGCGCCCTCAGACATAATATCCCAGCACCTTCTCTGTATGATACTGATGAGATAAGAGTCACTACAGACAACCCACCCTCCACCGAAGGGCATCACTCAGGAACAGCAGTCATTGGGAGACATGTCTGAAGCTCCTGGTCTAGCACCTGTGTGTATATTTCCATGCAGGAGGTCAGGTTTTGATAATGAATTCATCGAAATAAACCGAGCTTATATTGGTAACAAGAAATTAAACTGAAATGATTTTCTACATTGTATCCCTTTCAAAATGCTTTTGGTATCATTCCCTTATTCAGAGATATGATGGAAAACGAAGCCAAATTTCTTCCAAAGCCCACCAGCAAGAATTTTTTTAAAAATTACAAATATAATTTGTGCAGCATTCCTTTGACCAACAAATATTTATTAAACTCATCCCAGGAGAGGAGCAGAATCTTGTCTTAGTTAACTGCCACTGGCTCTGCTTTTAGGTTGACTAAGGTCAAACCCACTCTGATGCCAGCCAGTCACATGTCCCCAGGCAGGTTTCTCCCTCTCTTGCTCAGTTTGCTTACTTGTAAATGAAGATCACAATAGTACCTCCCTTAAAGGGCAGTTGTCAAAATGAGATGAGCAAATAGTGTGTTTTTTGAACCGTACATCACAACCCATTCATGAATCTAAAGTCAGTTCAATGCAAGTTTTGGCAAACTCCTTTCGTAAAGGGCCGGAGTATTTTAGACTTTGCCTCCATGATGGTCTCTGTTGCAATTCTGCTTTTGTAATGCAAAAGCACCCATAGCTAATGCATAAACAAATGAGTATGGTATGGCTGTATTCCAATAAAACTTTATTAACAGAAACAGGTGGCAAACTGGATTTGGTCCAAGGGCCATAGTTTGATGACCCCTGGTTTGCTGGATTGCAATTAGCATTTTTTTAAAAAATTAAATAGAATAAAAGATAGCAATGTGTATTGCACATAGGAAAGATGAGAATATTGTCTTGAAATTTTGGTTTCAGCATTAGTATAGCTATAGATATGCCTATGGAGATATATATATACATACACACACACACACATACACATTTATATACACATACAGATACATGCATATCATTTACCAGATTGAAATGTAAAATGTATTTGTTTTCAGTTTATCTTTTTTAAAAAAGGAACAAGAAAGCCACTAAGTTAATGCATGTAATGCACTTTATATGGCACCTGGCCCATAGCAAATGCTAAATAAATGCGAGCTACCATTAAAACTTCCTGCTAGATGCAATGCGGATCATACAGAAACGAGCTGCAGCCATGTCTACACCGAGACATACTCAGAAAGAAATCAATACCTCTAGGCAGACCAGCCCCCCAGGAGGCTAACTGTAAGGCGGTCCAGTGGAAGAGTGGGATGGGAACATTTGTAGCACTGAGATGACATAAATAGTGGTGACTGTCTATCACAGCTGGAGAGTGTCTTAGAGAAGGACCAGGTTTTCCTGACTGAGAAAGAGGTGGACCCCAAATTGGGTTTGAAAGGTTGGAAAGATTGGGATGTTTAGACCTGGAAATGTGGTAAAATTAGTTGGCTGAAGTCAGTTTAATTCTCTGTGGGAATTGTGCTTATCAAAGCATTTACACATACATCAACAAATATTTACCGAGTGACACTTATGTGTCAAGCACTCTTCTAACACTAGAGATATAGTAGTAACTGCAACAAAATCCTGACACCCTGGAGTTTACATCCCAGTGGGAGAGACATAAGAAAAGAAGCGTGCGTGTGTGTGTGTGTGTGTGTGTGTAAATAGAATAGGGTTAGAAAAGAGTGGTGGGGCCATGGGAGGACATTTGAGAGAGATGTGTTTGAAGCAAAGGAGTTAACCTCTGAATTACCGGAGGGACAGGATTTCAGGTAGGGAACAGCCCATGCAAAGGCTCTGAGGCAGGTACATATTTGATGTGAATGGAAACAACAGGGTTCTGCCACCCAATCCTGGGTGAAAACTCAAAGGTGGGAGTCAGGGCCTTTGACTTCCAGAATCAAGCAGTCTACCTTGGAACGATGGCTTGTAACCTCTCTCTGTTCTTAGTCAAGGTCAAGGATTTACACCCATTGTCTGGACTGCTGGGTAGGCAACCTGAAGAAAGGGAAGAAATGTAGACCAGATCAACAACCTTGCTTTTCCTTTGCTTCTACTCTAGGAACCATGATGACAGACGATTAAATAAATAAACATGGAAAAACTGGCTATAGATTTTAGACCAATATATCCCTCCATGCAGAAGCAGATTGAGAGTATCGTAGAAGAATCTTTTCTGTATCCTTGTGGACATCTCAGAATTATGTGATTTTTCTTTTCTTTCTGCTTTTCGGGATGATTTACGGAAGCTTCTTTTTTTAAAAAATAAAATAACTGTGTGTCTTGATAATTAACACTTGTACCATAGGTGTTGTTCATGTTTTTTTCCTCATCCACCTCATTAATATCTGAATATGCTTTAACTTGAGTGATACATTTTGAGAATTTCAGGGAGAGCTGGAATTCTATTTGGAATCTCCCCTTCTTCTCATGTTGCTTTTCCCTAGTACCATGCTCAAACACACAGGTACATACATGGGCACTCAGACCCATGTACTCAAGTATGTATATGCATGTCTGGTCATGAGGCCTCTCTTTGCACCCATCTTTGTCCCACTAAGTGATACACAGTGGAGAGTCACATAGTGTTAATGCCTAAAAGGAAGCAAAGTATTTTGCCTGTCAATCAACCAAGTATGACCCAGGGCCTACCATGTGCCAGGTAAAACCCCTACTTTTAGGAAATTCACAACCTGACAGGGCAGTCCAGGCTAGAAGGGATATTGGACAGTCTTCCTTGGGCTTCAGCAGTTTATATGTTTCTTGGGAAGTGTGTCAGCATGTAGGACTCTTGAGTAACATCACAAATCTGAAACTCCTGTTTATTGAGCATCTACTATGTTCAGTCAAGGTCTCAGATACTTCCTATTCGTTATCTCAGTTAACCCTCCACAGCCCATGATGCCAGCACTCTGATCCCATTCTAGAGACGGGAAGACAAGGAGTCAAGGCTTGATTTTTTGACTATTTATTGTCCTTGGTTTATGCAGCATACAGATTAGGAGATGGGGTGCTGGATCCAGCCTGATTTTGAATTTTAACTCTTGAACTTTCTCTTTATGTGACCTCAACAAGTTGCTTAACTTAGTTTCTTCATCTGTAAAGTTGGTATAAAAGTACCTAACAAGGCAGAAACTACTAGTTACCTATGCAGTATACACCCACTAATCATTCTCACTGAATGAACCCTGGTATTACTGAGAATAGCAATGTGCCCATCCAAATACTACTTTTCTCAGCCTCTCTTGCAGACAGGGATGGCCAAAGAGATTTAGATGGACATCATCCAAAGGAGCTTCTGGGAAAAACTTTTAAAAAGAGTCAACTAGTCTTGGAAGCTGACCCCCGTATCTCAGTCCTATTTCCCCTTTTGCTGCTTAGAATGTTGGCATGATGGCTAAGGGATGCAGTAGCCAATTTGCAACCACGAGGCAACCTTGAAGATGGAAGTAATGAGCTACGGATGGCAGAGTAGAAAGTTGGAATGAATGATTTGGGGTCACTGATTCAATGTAGAGTCACCATAGCAGCTGTGTGGAGTTCTTGTCATATAAAAGTAAAATAACATCTAAATTATTTAAGCCACTGTTATTTTGGTTACTAACAGATGAGCAAAGTTCTTAGCTGATGAACCACTTTATGGATTTGTTGAGATAATATATTTAAAAATGCACTTTTTTGTACCTGTGCTACACACTGCATAAACCTGAGATACAATTTTTGTTATTGAGTACTTACATGTGTGTAGAGTCTACTTAAGAAGCACGTCAAGAAATTATTTGTTTCACTTACTAATATTCCAACTTTACAAGTGAAACAAATAAGATCTGGAGACGGAAAGGGATTTGCCCAAGGACGCACGGCTAGAAAACTGATGCCAAACTGGTGCAAAAGAGGATGGGGAAGGGTAGACTTTGATACCAGTTTCTCATCCCCACTGCAACGACTTTCTCATCATATAGTTTCACCTTCATTTCTCCCCAATCCAAAAAGAAAAACAACGTTGAGCTCAACTGTGGTGACAAACTCGCTACACTACAGAGCCATGACCTTCAGCCATGCCATCAACCATGCCCTTTTCCTCTTGCAGTGTTGTGAGGAGCCAAAAAGTTCAGACTTGTGCACAGCTGACAGGAAGGGGACTGTGAGGGTGATGTACTTTGCTGCTATACAGTTATGGCTGTAGATTACAGTGTGGGGAATCAGAGCTCGAACTGAAGTGAAGAATTAATAGTTTAGTTCTCTGGCTTGTAAATTGGCATCTGTGGCATGCTGTGAGATCTGGAGTTGACACTGAGTGGCACAAATGAGAGGTGGAAGGCAAGTCCCTAGGCACAGACAAGAGACTGGTTAATTTCGGAAGGGCGAGGAATGGATAAAGGATGCAAGATGAAAACTGGGCACATGTGGGTTTTTCAAAAGGAGAACATTAACTTGCTGAAGTTAATTTCATCTTTGTAGGAAAAAGAAAACCAAAAACCCACAAACACCAGTCATATCACTAACTCCAAACTTATTAATTTAAAATTTAAACCAAAAAATACCTACAAACTAGTAATATTTGCGTAACACATTACATTTACAAAGTGTTTTATAAGACTTCATGCAGGCAGGGTAACAACATTATTCCCATTCTACAAATAAGAAAAATGACCATCAGAGACCTCAAATGATTTTCTCCAGGTCTGCCAGATAGTAAGGGATGTAGACCTAGGTCTCCTAACTCACTGCTTGGCCTTGACAGTAGAAAAGATTGTCCCAGAAGCTGGCTTAAGACAATGATAACATCAAATAGGGAGAGATGTCTCCAAATAGTGCTGCAACCTCTGGTGACAGGACAAGGTGCAGAATAGTATGGAGGTATAAGATAGTGTAAGATCAGTCAAGTAAGGGAAGGCAATGGAGGGGATGCAAGGTTTGCTTAAGGGGCTGATGGCTTATGTTTGGAACAAAATGTCCTGTGGCAACTGTAAGAAAGTGCAAGGAGGGTCAAAGTGTGACTTCACTGGCAATAAAACATATGGAGTAAGGCTTTCCTCTCTGTGCACAGAGTTGACCCACCATCATGGCATGACTCAGTCCCCTACAGCTGACTGTTCCAGTACAAATCACTCTTGTTCCCTGAAGTAACTACACAATGACACCCATTTTATTAGTTAATCATGGGTGTCTTTCTCCATTGTGCAAGTTACTATTAGGCCAATTGCCATCCTATGAGGAAGTACATAGATTTGAGTCTGCCATGTTGGAGTTCCAACTCTGTTTCTTCCCCTTTGTGATCATGAGCTTCCACATTGTTTGGTCTGTAACATGGCAATTTTTAAAGTTCACCCAATGGAATCATTGTGGTCATTACATTAGAAAATAGAAGGTTCCTGACACTGTACCTGACAGGGAGCGAGCACTTGGAAATTGGTTCCATTCTTTAAGCCTCCTTCACTAGATGCTTGTAAGGACAAAATTTAAAAATGGTGTTTTAAAAATATCAACTCCAACAAAAGGGTCTTACTGAATGGAACCCTTACAGACATTTTTTTTTTTTTTTTTTTTTTTTTTTTGCCAATTCTCAGCACCTGATAAGTCATTTGTGATTTAATTCACTCACTTATTCATCCTTCAAAACAAACACATTTTCCTTCAAAGATGTTGTTAGTCAAGTGCCTTAAAAGGTCTGTAAGATGTGATTTCATGATATTCCTCCTCAAACTCTAGCCCACTGAAAAACTCTGAGTGCCTTAAATAATTCTAAGTTTCTTAAAGTTCACTGAAGTATTATTTATGGTGGTAGAATATTCAAAACTACCAAAATGGCAAAAAGATTAAATACGCTATTAAAATGTGCACAATAAAATACTACATTCTCCATTGGACACTTCATTTAGAGACAGTTTATAATCATACAGACAAATAAATATGCAATAATGTATGAAAACAAGCGAATGTGTATACGCGTGTGTACATATTTATATGCATGTACATGCACACATATTTAATCACAAAATATAAATAGAACAAATAATTAAATATAAAATAATTAGGAAATTGTGTCAAAACATAAGATGAAATGCTGTGTGTGGTATACAAGAATACTTAACGCTTTACAAAACGGTACATGATATATTAAGTAGGAATAGTGGATTACAAAGCAGGACGTACAATATGGTCCAAATATTCTTTAAACATTCTTACTTTTATATAAGCACAGAAGAAAATGAACATAGCCCTCCACACCTGAAGGAGTGACATGTGAATGGTGGGACTATAAGCGGTTTTTGTTTTCTTCATGCTTTACTGATTCTCAAATATTCTACTGTCAACATGCATTTTTTTGGAATTAGAAAAACACCCCTCCAGCAATAATGTGTAGTTCTTAACATTGCTCCTCAGATGTTTCTCATTCCCCTACTTCTGTCTAATTACGTCACAGGTTGGCACTTCCTGGCCCCTTGTGGTTGTGTAGAGTCACATGACCAGTTCTGGCCAAGGAAGTGGAAGTGCTACCCATCACTTCCTGATTGGATCATTTGGTGATCAGTGTTAGGCTCTAGAACTTTTCCCCTCCAGGACAGCAACCAAGTTGTATTGAAGTTGATTTGCTCCGTCAACTGTACACCCCTCAGTGGTCACCAGAGCTAGGCCCCTCTACAGGCTTGTGCTAGACTCAGAGCACAAATGAGAAATAAAATCATGTTGATTTAAACTTTGCATATCTGGGGATTTTTTTGTTGTTGTTGCTACTGCACCATAACCTAGTCCATCCTGACCAATACAAATATGGCTAGAAAAAGTTCCTGGAAGTATATTCACCAAAACTGTGAACATTCTTTTTCTTTAAGTAGTAAGACCAATTGATTCTTCTCTTCTTTCTACTTTTCTCAATTGTCTATAATGAGTATGGCTTTCTTTTTAGTTGAAAAATAATCAAATCAACTCTATAAATAAAACAAGACACCACAGCAAGTCAATCTGATATGTTTGTTCTTTTCTTAGAAGATTCCATGGATTTCCATTGATTCCATCATATTCTTTCACTTCTTCCCTTAGGGTGGGTGGGCTGGCCTGAGCCAAGGTGGGGGTGGCGTACTTATGGAGCCTGACCTTTCATCCCTGATGGCAGTAGATTATGCAGAGCATAGGGTGGAGTTTAGAAAAACTGAAAACTGCAGGTAATTGGTTTCAGCCAATGCTCAGAGCAAATGAATTGAGTAATCTCCTTCTCTGAATGTATTTTAAGGAACAAAACATTTTTTCTGGGTAAGTTTGAGCACAACCATACATAGGAGCAAAGAGTATGAAGAGCAAAGGCATCTTTCAGTCCTTTCCTCAACTTTTCTCTTCTATCTCCAGTCCATAACACAGACTTTATGTTGCCATTTTGAATATGAAGTATGACTTTGGGGACCTTGCTTACCGTTACTCTTTCTTTCACTTAGTCATATCCTCAGCATCTTTGACTCTGCCATGAACCCTTCCTGAGTTGCTCCTAAGATGCTCATCTTGGTACCTGATGGTGTTTATGCCTATGGTGATCCTGAGATATAGTGGAGACTGCAGGCAGGTGGGATTAGATGGCCCTCACTCAAATCCAGGCTCTGTCTATTATCACTGGGGGATGAGGAGCTCAGAAGCTCCCCACCTGCGGAATTAATGTCAGAAGGCTGCCACTTGTGGGGGTCCTCCAGATGGTCAGATTCTAGATGCAAATACCTAAGAGATCTCAGGACCTTGGAGAATGAGTAATTAACAGACAGAGAAACCGGTAAAGGCATTTCTGGTGGAGGAAGAAGCATGAACAAGAGTTTCAAGTGCTTAAAGAAATATAGGCAGAATAAGCCACATGAACAAATGTAAGAGGAAAGGCAGATTCCTGCACTCATGAGCTGCTTATTTTATTTTATTTTATTTTATTTTTTAGATAGAGTCTTGCTCTGTCTCCCAGGCTGGAGTACAGTGGCATGATCTAGGATCACTGCAACCTCTGCCTCCCAAGTTCAAGCGATTCTCCTTCCTCAGCCTCCACAGTAGCTGGGACTACAGGTGCGTGCCACCACGCTCGACAAATTTTTGTATTTTATAGTAGAGACAGGGTCTCACCATGTTGACCAGTCTGGTTGTCAACTCCTGACCTCTAGTGATCCACCTGCCTCAGCCTCCCAAAGTGCTGGGATTATAGGCATGAGCAACCGTGCCAGGCCAAAGTCACTGATCTTAATAAAAATGATTCATTCAGTCTTTTGCATGTAAGAGAAAACAATTATCTACATCAGTCACTGGGTTATTTTCCATATCTACACAGTATTAATTACGTTTCTTATGCAACAAATATTGATTGAGCATCTTCTATGTATCAGAGAGTGTTGTAGTATTTGGGACACATTAGCAAACTACTCTCCTCTCCTCTCCCTTTTAATTTTATCTGGATTAAATTTATTCTATAAGGAAAATGTATATCACTGCCATAGAAAAAAAGCCACATCCTTGTCATTAGTAGAAGGCAATCACAAAAATAAATACAACGAAAAAGGGAGAGTCAGGCGGATTAAAATGGCAGACAGGAGGCAGGACTAGCTTGCAGCTCCCACTCAGACAAAGCAGTGTGTAGAGACCCACATCATGAACTTTTGCTCCAAGAGCTACCACAGGAACATACCAGGAAAGCTGAGATAATCCATAGACTCTGTGAAGGAGCTGGATCATCACTGTAGGCTCCCTGAGATAGCAAAAAAACGTGAGTCTGCTTGCTTTCTCAATGGGGAGACTTGTGATCTGGGACAAGTTCTCAGCCCTGGTCACTGGCTGCGTGGAAATAGACTCAGTACTATTGGGGTAGCATGGTGGGAATAAGACCAGCCTTTAGGACTGCCGGCTGCATGGGAGCAGAGTGAGACTGGTGACTGCTGGCTTTCCCCTACTTCCCTGGTGATCTGTATGACTCAGCAGAGGCAGCCATAATCCCCCTGGGAATATAACTCCATTGGACTGGGAACCACACCTCCATCCCCCACAGCAGCTGCAGCAAGCCCCACCCAAGGAGAGGCTGAGCTCAGACAAGCTTATCCCTGCCCACACCTGGAGGTCTTTCTCTACCCACTCTGTAGCCAAAAAGAAAGGTCATAATCTCTTGGGAGTTTATGACCCTGCCTACTGTCTAAGAATCCTGAATACTTAACCAGGTGTCTCTAAGGTAAGTTTGCATCCTACCTCTAGGACCGCAGCTGATGCACTCTTGAAAGAGCCATCTCCTGAGTGGAGGCCAACCAACACAAAACCAGCACACTAAACAAAAACACAACCAAGACTCTCACAGAGTCCACTTCACACCCCTGCTACCCCTGTTGGTATCCATGGCTGCAAGAACTGAAGATGGATCACAGCACAGAACTCTTTGCAGACACTCTTCAGTACCAGCCTGGAGTCCAGTAGCCCCATTGGGTGACTAGACCCAAAAGAATAGAAACAATCACCACAGTTCAGCTCTCAGGAAACCGCATTGCTAGGGAAAGGGGGAGAACACCACATCAAGGGAGCACCCCGTGGGACAAAATAATCTGAATAGCAGCCCTTGAATCCCAGATCTTCCGCCTGGCATACTCTACGCAAATGAGAAGGAACCAGGAAAATAATTCTGGTAATATGACAAAATAAGGTTCTTTAACATCCCCAAAAGATCATACCAGCTCACCAGCAATGGATCCAAACCAAGATGAAGTCTCTGAATTGCCAGAAAAAGAATTTGGAAGGTCTATTGTTCAGCTAATCAAGAGACACCAGAGAAAGGAGAAGTCCACCTTAAAGAAAACAAAAACATGATACAGGATATGAAAGGAAAATTCATCAGTGAAATAGAGAACACGAATAAAAACAATCACAACTTCTGGAAATCAAGGATACACTTAGAGAAATGCAAGATGCACTGGAAAGTCTCAGCAACAGATTTGAAAAAGCAGAAGAATGAACCTCAGAGCTTGAAGACAAAGCTTTCAAATTAACCCAATCTATCAAAGACAAAGGAAAAAGAATTGATAAAAATGAACAAAGCCTCCAAAAAGTTTGGGACTATGTTAAACATCCAAACCTAAGAATAATTGGTGTTCTCACGGAAGAAAACAAATCAGAAAGTTTGGAAAACATATTTGAGGGGGTAATCAAGGAAAACTTCCCCAGTCTTATTAGAGATCTAGACATCCAAATACAAGAAGCTCAAAGAACACCTGGGAAATTCATCACAAAAAGATTATTGCCTAAGCACATAGTCATCAGGTTATGTAAAGTCAAGACAAAGGAAAGAATCTTAAGAGCTGCGAGGCAAAAGCATCCAGTAACCTATAAAAGAAAACCTACCAGATTAACAGTAGATTTCTCAGCAGAAACGCTAAAAGCTGGAAGGGATTGGGGTCCTATTTTTAGCCTCCTTAAGCAAAACAATTATCAGGCAAGAATTTTGTATCCAGCAAAACCAAGCTTCATAAATGAAGGAAAGATACAGTCTTTTCCAGATAAATGCTGAGAGAATTCACCACTACCAAACCTACAAGAACTGCTAAAATGACCTGTAAATCTTGAAATGAATTCTTGAAATACATCAAAATAGAATCTCCTAAAGCATACATCTCACAGGACCTGTATACCAATAAAAAAAAAAAAAAAAAAAAAGGTATTCGGGCAACAAATTGCACAATGAATAGAATAGTTCTTCACATCTCAGTACTAACACTGAATGTAAATGGCCTAAATGCTCCACTTAAAAGACACAGAATGGCAGAATGGATAAGAATTCACCAACTAAGTTTCTGGTATTTCCAAGAGACTCACCTAACACATTAGGGCTCACCTAAACTTAACATAAAGGGGTGGAGAAAGATATTCCATGCAAATGGACACCAAAAGCAAGCTGGAGTAGCTATTCTTACATCAGACAAAACAAACTTTAAAGCAACAGCACTTTAAAAAGACAAAGAGGGACATATATATTGATAAAAGGATTAGTCCAACAGGAAAATGTCACAACTCGAAATATATATGCACTTAACATGGGAGCTCCCAAATTTATAAAACAATTACTACCAGACCTAAGAAATGAGACAGACAGCAACACAGTAATAGTGGGGGACTTCAATACTCCACTGACAGCACTAGACGGATCATTAACACAGAAAGTCAACCAAGAAACAATGGACTTCAACTATACCCTTCAACAAATGGACTTAACAGATATTTACAGAACATCTACCCAACAACAGCAGAATATACATTCTATTCATCAGTACATGGAACATTCTTCAAGATAGACCATATGATAGGCCACAAAACAAGTCTCAGTAAATTTAAGAAGTTTGAAATTATATCAAGTACTCTCTCAGAACACAGTGGAATAAAATTGGAAATCAACTCAGAAAAGAACCCTCAAAATCATGGAAATTAAATAACCTGCTCCTGAATGATCATTGAGTCAACAATGATATCAAGATGAAAAATGAATTTATTTGAACTGAATGACAATAGTGACATAACCTATCAAAACCTCTGGGATACAGCAAAAGCAGTGCTAAGAGAAAAGTTCATAACATTAAATAGTTACATCAAAAAGTCTGAAGAACAAATAGACAATCTAAGATCATACTTCATGGAACTGGAGAAACAAGGACAATCCAAATCCAAACCCAAACCCAGCAAAAGAAAAGAAATAACAAAGATCAGAGCAGAACTAAATGAAACTGAAACAAAAAAAATACAAAAGATAAATGAAACAAAAAGTTGAAAAGATAAGTAAAATTGATAGACAATTAGCAAGATTAACTGAGAGAAGATCCAAATAAGCTCATTTAGAAATGAAATGGGATATATTACAACTGTTACCACAGAAATGCAAAAGATTATTCAAGGCTACTATGAACAATGCACATAAACTAGAAAACCTAGAGGAGATAGATAAATTCCTGGAAATATACAATCCTCCTAGATTAAACAAGGGAGATATAGAATCTCTGAACAAACCAACAACAAGTAGAAAGACTGAAATGGCAATAAAAAATTGTCAACCAAAAAAAGGACAGGATCAGACAGATTCACAATTGAATTCTTTCAGACATTCAAAGAATTGGTACCAGTACTATTGACACTTCCAAAAGATAGAGAAATAGAGAATCCTCCCTAAATAATTATATGAAGCCAGTATCACCCTAATACCAAAACCAGGGGAGGACATAACAAAAAAGAAAATTGCAGACCAATATCTCTGATGAATGTAAATGCAAAAATCCTCAACGAAATACTTTGTGAACTGTATCCAACAGCATATCAAAAAGGTAATCCACTATGATCAAGTGGGTTTCATACCAGATATGCGAGGATGGTTTAACATAGGCACGTCAGTAAATGTGATACACCACATAAACAGAATTAAAAACAAAAATCACATGATCATCTCAATAGTCACAGAAAAAGCATTTGACAAAATCCAGCATCACTTTATGATTAAAACTCTCAGCAAAATCAGCACAGAAGTGACATACTTTAAGGTGATAAAAGCCATCTAAGACAAACCCACAGCCAACATTACACTGAACAGAGAAAAGTTGAAAGCATTACCCCTGAGAACTGGAACAAGACAAGGATGCTCACTTTCACCACTTCTATTCAACATAGTACTGGAAGTCCTAGCCATAGCAAGCAGACAAGAGAAAGATATAAAGAGCATCTGAAGTCAAACTGTCGCTGTTTGCTGACGATATGATTGTATACCTAGAAAATCCTAAAGACTCATTCAGAAAGCTCCTAGAATTAAATGAATTCAGCAAAGTTTCAGAATACAAAATTAATTAATGTACACAAATCGATAGCTTTGCTATATACCAACATCGACCAAGCTGAGAATCAAATCAAGAACTCAATCCCTTTCACAATAGCTGCAAAAAAAAAAAAAAAAGAAAAAAGAAAAAGAAAAAAACTTAGAAATATACCTAACCAAGGAAGGGAAAGACTTGTACAAGGAAAACTACAAAACACTGCTGAAAGAAATCATAGACAACACAAACAAATGGAAATACATCCCATGCTCATGGATGGGTAGAATCAATATTGTGAAGATGACCATACGACCAAAAGCAATCTACAACTTCAATGCAATTCCCATCAAAATACCACCATCATTCTTTACACAGCTAGAAAAAAATGATACTAAAATTCATATGGAACCAAAAAGGAGCCTGCATAGCCAAAGGAAGACTAAGCAAAAAGAACAAATCTGGAGGCATCACATTACCTGACTTTAGACTATACTATAAGACTGTAGTCACCAAGGTAGCATGGTACTGGTATAAAAACAAATACATACACCAATGGAACCCAGAAATAAAGAACCCAGAATAGAGAACTCAGAAATAAAGCCAAATACTTGCAGCCAACTGATCTTTGACAAAGCAAGCAAAAACACAGAGTGGGGAAAAGACACCCTGTTCAACAAATGGTGCTGGGATAGTTGGCCAGCCACATGTAGAAGAATGAAACTGAATCCTCCTCTGTCACCTTATACAAGAATAAACTCAAGATGGATCAAAGACTTAAAATCTAAGACCTGAAACCACAAAAATTCTAGATTACATTGGAAAAACCCTTCTAGACACTGGCTTAGGCAAAGAACCAACCCAAGAACCCAAAAATAAATGCAACAAAAACAAAGATCTATGGGACTTAATTAAACTAAAAAGCCTCTGCACAGCAAAAGAAATAATCAGCAGAGTTAACAGACAACCCACAGAGTGGGAGAAAATCTTCACAATCTATACATCTGACAAAGGACTAATATCCAGAACCTACAAAGAACTCAAACAAATCAGCAAGAAAAAAACAAACAATCTCATCAAAAAGTGGGCTAAGGACATAAATAGACAATTCTCAAAAGAAGATGTACAAATGACCAGCAAGCATATGAAAAAGTGTTCAACATCGCTAATGATCAGGGAAATGCAAATCAAAAACGCAATGCGATACCACCTTACTCCTGCAAGAATGGCCATAATCAAAAAATAGAAAAATAAGAGATGTTGGCATGGATGCAGTGGGCAGGGAACACTTCTGCTCTGCTGGTGGGAAAGTAAACTAGTAAAATCACTATGGAAAAAACAGTGTGGAGATTCTTTTTTAATTTTTTTATTATTTTTTTTTTGAGATGGAGTCTTGCTGTCACCCAGGCTGGAGTGCAGTGGTGGTATCTTGGCTCACTGCAGTCTCCACCTCCCAGATTCAAGTGATTCTCCTGCCTCAGCCTCCCAAGTAGCTGGGACTACAGGTGTGCTCCACCATGCCCGGCTAATTTTTGTATTTTTTGTAGAGACACGGTTTCACCATGTTGGCCAGGTTGGTTGGTCTCAATCTCCTGACCTTGTGATTCACTCGCCTCGGCCTCCCAAAGTGTTGGGATTACAGGTGTGAGCCACCACTCCTGGCTGGAGAGTATTTAAAGAACTAAAAGTAGAACTACTGTTTGAACCAGCAATCCCACTACTAGGTATCCTCTCAGAAGAAAAGAAAAAAAGTTATTGTAGGAAAAAGATACTTGCACATGTATATTTAGAGCAGCACACTTTTTGCAAAAATATGAAACCTGCCCAAATGCCCATCAATCAATGAGTGGATAAAGACAATATGGTATATATGTGTACCATGGAACACTACTCAGCCATAAAAAGGAAGAAAATAACGGCATTTGCGGCAACCTGGATGGAATTAGAGACTATTATTCTACATGAAGTAACTCAGGAATGGAAAACCAAACATCATATGTTCTCACTCATATGTGGGAGCTAAACTATGAGGGTGCAAAAGCATAAGAATAATACATTGGACTTTGGGGACTCGGGTAAAAAGGTTGGGGGTGACAAGGGATAAAAGACTACACATCAGGTACAGGGTACACTGCTTGGTGATGGGTGCACCAAAATCTCAGAAATCACCACTAAAGAACTTATTCATGTAACCAAATACCACCTGTTCCCCAAAAACCTATTGAAATAAAAAAAATTAAAAATAGAAAAAGATACAATTAAAAAGATAAAATCGTCTTATTCTCCTAAGGCATCACTCCCTTAAGCAGCCTCCAAGCTCAAGACCTCACCCTCTTCATTAAAAAGTGAAACATCGCAAGTGCTAGAAAAGTGATAGAGACCTACTGGCACCATGTAGATCTTTTCTCTTCAGTAAAATCAGAAAAGTGAGGAAAACATTGACAAAGAAATAGCATATCCCTACTCATGGTGTTCACATCCTGGTGCAACTGCAATGATCTCAGACAGATATATGCCACGGTTCAGGGAAAATCACAATAAAGAATCATAGTTCTTTGCACTGTTTCCATTTTATGCATGAAGGTTGAATATCCCATTGCACTAATTATGGAGACTAACTACCTCTATTACCTGACTGGAGCACAGCCCTAAAAGGTAAGAGAAGCAAATATAATGATGTCCATTCAACAGATGAGAACAGTGAATCTGAACAAAGTTGTCCAATGCCACAAAGGTGGCAGGCAGCAGGATCAAGCTTTGAACTCTGATCCCTCTGATCCCGGCTTACACTCTGGCCACAGACCCACAGGACCTTCTACCTTGTCATGATGGTCTTTTACTGGTTAATCATGTCATTGTGAGGCTGATTCTAGATAGGCAATTTCATATTTTCTCCAGATAAAATCAATTTGCTATAGAGGTACACAGTAGAGAGCACATCACTCTAGAAATGGAACACCTCTTACCTGAAAGAAAAGAAAAACAAGTCATTTTCCCTTTATTATCAACATTATGCATTCCCCAAACAATCTGCATTGTAATGTTTCTGTGCATTCATCAGGTACTCGTGTTTTTCCATTAGGTATTAAAGAGAAAGAGTGAGACCAGGAGGGGAATCAGAAGGGAAAGGGTTAAACATTTTATTATTCTTGCTGCATTTGTAGTAAATTGTGTAATAGTTTTCATGTCTTAATTACTTAAATTTTATATTGAGCTATAGTGATATTATCTCTCTTTTTGTCTCCACACAATTGTATTTTATAATAGCTTTTATTAGAACCTACATGAATGGAATTTAAAATGAACACATCATTTCTGTTACTTGTGCAGTATAGAAAAGAGAGCACTTCTCTGATATTTGGCATGAAAAGTACTTTCCTTTGTATTTTATGACACATAGCAAGTTATATTAGGTGGGGACATATTTTGAACAGAACGGTAACTAAGGGAGACTACAGAACCTCTTTTTTTCTGCATTTAGTAACTTCCTAGGTGAAGAAGGGTGTGGGGCATTCAGTGTTATCAGGAAAAACTCCCCTACAAAAGAGTCATCTAATTATAGTAAAATGCACATGATTTATATATATATATTTTTATCTTAGGTTTTCTTAAATTGGACGTGGTCTATGTATTATAGAGTTGTCAGAAAATTAGGTGTTAGATTACAATATTGCTGTTAATGTAGCAGCTACATTTATTTTTTTAATCCAAAAGTTAATGTTATGTATTGCAAATCGCATCAACCATGCCCCACTCTGGCTTCTTTTCAAAGGTTGTGATCTTTCCAACATGGAGTTTTCAAAATGAACCAATAACTTGAATTTTGAATTTTTTAAAATGCAGCACAGGCTTCAGGACAGAGCTGGAAATTGTTTTTTTCTTGTCTTTTTTTCATTCATCTACCCCTGGTTTTTGTAAACTAAGTATAGAGGAAATCCGTAAATCAAAAAGTCCCTTGCATATAGAAGCTCAAATACAAAGGGCAGAAAATTCAACAAAGGATTCGGTGGGTACTTAAGAGTGATGGCAATGGAAATAAATGTGAGGAAATATTATAGATGCATATTTAATATTGTTGTGTTTATTGCTTCATTTGTAAAAGTCAACCAGCTAGAAACTGTGAATGAATAAACTCCTTACCAGATATAAGTTAGACACCGTGGTAAGGTGTACCTTAACTCTTACCATTCCCAAGGCAAATTAATTTAGAAAACCACTGCTTCATTATAATGAATGTGGTTCTTCTGGCTGGGAGGAAAAAAAGCAAAAGTAATAGGCATCTCTTCTTCATCTATTCCTGCCTTTCCAGTTACTGCACTCCCCAAAATGCATCGTCTTCCTGGCTCAGCTCAAGTTACCTCCTCTGTGAAGCCCCTTGGACTTCCCTGGAAATAATTACTCTTTTCCTATTTTGGCTCTCAATGTGCTTTGAATCTCAAGCCAGCATGGCTCTAGATCATGCCTCCTCACCAAATGGGAGGCCTTTGCAGGGAGACACTTCATCTTACCAAGTTTATGTTCACAGCACCTAGTCTACCTTCTCTATCATGCTAGAGGAACGGAACTGGCCCAAGGCAATGTCCCCTACTTGGTATTTAAGAGACTAGGTTTTGCAACCCCATACCAAAACACAATAGTCTCTGCCCTTAAGAAATGACAAATTATCTGCCCCAAAGTCTCTGCCTTTAAGAAATCTGAAATTCCACTGATTAGATAAGACATGAAACAATGAAAGAGGCATGTAAGATGCTAAAGTGCAAATTTAGGGTGTTAGACTAGACTTTTTATGATAATCAGTGGAGAAACTCAAAGTACTGAAGCCAGGATGGGGGCGGAAATACCAAGATGAGAAAAGCAACCTCGTATATTACTCCACAGAGCCTGGCCCAGCATGGAACTCTGAAGAAAACTCTACTTTTTTCTTGTACAGAGTCACCATGTTTCCTATAAGACCATATTTTACAAGGAAGGAAAGAGGGAAGGAAGGAAGGAAGGAAGGAAGGAAGGAAGGAAGGAAGGAAGGAA
>NW_012104253.1:7322541-7346208 GCF_000951045.1 Mandrillus leucophaeus
GGAGGGAAAAGGAAGGAGAGGGGAGGAGAAGGGAGAGGGGAGATGGGAGGAGGGAGGGAGGAAAAAAACAAAAGAAGGAAAGGAAGAAAGGATGACAGAGAGAGAGAGGGGAGAAAAAAGTACAAAACATCAGCTCCCTGTCTTCTTTACAAGTATCTTCCTATGATTTTCCAATTGCCAAGTCAAGTTCATTTCCAGATGTGGGTTCTTTTTCATTTGCAATTCAACATCCCTGCTTTACCCAGATCAGCTCTCTTTCCAAATTAGGGCAGCCCCAGGATGGCCAGAGCAGGTCCTCCTTCATCTGTTCTGCACAACGCCACACTTCCTTTCCCATTCTCCAAAAATAAGTGTTCTGGAAGAGTTCATCTACTCTGAGGTTTGGTTTCCTTTCACTCACACCCCCATGCCTTCCCTCTCCCCCAACCAGTCCACTTTTATTCCTCTCTTCTTTTTATTAACATGTCCACACTGTTACTAAACATAAAGGGCTTCTTGAGGAACTAATTTCAGCACATTTGTTTGGGTATTATATGGATGTTCAGAGTGGAGATCAAGAGGCACAAAAATAGATTTTGTTGATTTATGAGACCTCGCTGTTTTCAATTCCCCATCAGTATGGGCAGGCACGATGCAATCAAGAAATGAAGCATCTGCTTCCCCCACGTTTCATTTGTGAACTTTAGCACCAGATGTAAATCATTCATAAAATCCCAAAGTGTTGGAAGGTACTTGTCTCTCGTTTTCATAAACATATACTCCACATACTGTACCTAGTGCTTTCTATCGTTTGTTACAAATGGTAGGAGCAGAATTTTAATGACTACCAGAAATAAATTCTCAGCAGTAGGAAGGAAAAAAGAAAAGGAAACCTAGTTCTGGTAGTTCTGGAAACCCTAACATCCATTCATCACTTACCAGAGTTCTTCTAGAAACAAAAAGTGTCACATTAGGTTATCACCATCCTATATCTCCCCCTAAAAAGAACCTGAAGGAAGATGGGATATATTAGTTCAGTGCTGCTCTTTTAGATTCTTCTTAAGGGTGTCAGATCTGTGTTCATAGAGTATCTCTCAGAGATGGCTAGAAAAGACATTTGCATCTGGTAGGCAGCAGCCCTGTCTACCTTCCTTGGCCACAGCCTTTGTATCACCTTGACACTATTGAGATGTTGACTCACATGAACTGAACATCTGAAGAAAACACAGTTCCTGCTTTCAAGATGTTCAGAGTCTTGCGGGGTTAGAGGACAAACACATATGCCAACAATTACACTATGGGGTGGGACTGTGGCCCTCTCTCGCTTTACCCATCCCCATCTTCTAGAAACAGGAGATAGATTCAGATGGGAGGGTGGGGTCAGTTGAGGAACTCTGCCATCTTCTGGCCAAGAAAAGGGCAGGTGGTCTACATAAGCTCAGACAATCTGGAGTGGAATGACACAAGAAAGAAAATGAACAAAACTTACGCATCCCAACAGTGGTGGTTCCTGTTACCAAGTCCCCTGGAGTTGGCCCAATGCTCATCCTCTCAAACTCTAACTGCTCAGCCTTCCTTCTGACTTTCAAACTTCCAAATTAACTCTTTTCTGCAAGTCATCCAGAGTTGGGTTCTGTTGTCTGTCACAGAGGGACCTTTATGGGTACCTCTGGAAAACATTGCAATTATTAAAGAATGTAGAGGGTTCAAGAAGGGTACAGAGTAGGGAGTGATTCATTTGATTTGGAAAAAGGAAAGGAAGCTATCAGAGAAGTCTTCATGAAGGAGGTGACATTCAAAAGATTAAGAATTGGAGTGCACAAGATAAACTTCAAAATGCTTTTGCAAGATACCAAAGTTGTGAAGCTAAAGGCTCTGGCTCTAATGACTTGGAAGGACATAAATCCTCCAATTAAAATCTACCAAATATCTTCTTTGAGTGAGGAATCATTAAATATATACATTATTTTCTTAAATCCTTTCACACAACTAGAGAGTTCCAAGTCTTAGGCTTTTTGGACTGTACCAACCATTTTCCTTTTCTCTCTTCAGAAGGAAAGCTCTCTTCGGTTCCTTCCAAAAAAGAGATGTTATAATTCCACAAATCTCTCATATAATAACATAATAATTATGAGGGAGGTGAGGGGAGGCTCCTGGGTAGCTCATGCTTGAAATTCTCTCTTAAAGAGACTAGAATAAATGAGAAGAAAAAGTGGAGAATGTGGATAGAATTTGGCATCTCTACAATAACATTGCTTCATTGCTTTGTAGGTCAGCTGGAAAGAGAGGACCCAGGGGATCCTGCATTTAATAGGTCAATTGAAATTTTAATGAGAATATCTATTTTATCTCTCCCAGAATTTATCCAATTCATTCATTTATGCATCCATTTGCTCATTTATCAATCAACTCATTCATTCTTGACTGTACCTTTTAAAGATTCATTAACTTATAGGAGGGCTATGCCATATAATCATAATGAAATGCACACAGAATTTTCTTTCTGAAATTCCAGAGGGGTGGTTATTGTAAGTAGAAACTACGTTGGTCTGGGTGTCCTGAGATCTGGATTCTAGTCCCAGCATTGCAACTTACTATCTATGAGAACAAACCGTGCAGTTTTACTTTGCTCATAATTACACAGGAATAGTCATTGCTGTTCTATCTGCATCAAGATTGTCAGAAAGACTGAATGAACTCATGGGACCACAAATCCTTTGTAACCCAAATTCTTGTTCAATGACATGATAGGATTCCCTTGGTTCTAGCCTCCTGCCATTAGGAGACATATATGCTTAACAAAGTCATTTCCAAGGCATTTCCTGCCTCCGGGACATGGGATGGTAACAGTTAAGTACCCAGTTTCAAATATTCTTTCCAGCTCAAAACATTTGTGACTCTCCAAAGTGACATCACTGTATATTTAAAGCGATATGATTGAATACTTCAGTCCTCCTTAAACTGTAAGTCTAGCTTAGAGTGTGTGGAACTCTCAAGCAGGCCTTCCTCCTATGGGAAAGCAGCTTAGTCTCAACTGGGTCATTAAGGCCTAGCCACACCGGTATTCCCCTTGCCTGGTGCACATCTACACCATCTGGAACTTCTGGTGGGACACGTAGGACAGCCTGTAGACCTACCTGTGCTCCAGGGTCCTCCCACCTTGCTGATGCCACAGCAGAATAAAGAGATGGTGGCCCTGGTTGAAGGCCCAGGATGCTCAGATGCAGAATTCTTACCCATCCCTAGAAGTGCTTCATTAATGCCCTTGCGCTATGTAGTTTACCCTGTAGAACAGAACCCTGGATTTGACTTTCCTGAAGCTCTGATGTCTTGCTCGCCTTTGTCTTATTCTTTAACCTGAGATGGCTAAGACCATTCACATCCATGCTTTGCCTGTATATATTTCTTTCTTTCTCTCTCTCTCTCTCTCTCTCTCTCAATATCAGAAACAGTAGCTAACCTCTTGAAGTGCTTACTCTGCACCTGTCACTCTATTAAAAGCTTTGCATGCCTTAACTCACCAGACTCTCATGAGAACTTTATGATGAAGGTCCAACTACTTTTACTCTATTTTATGCGTGAGGGAGAAGTGGGTCCCAGAGGAGTGAGATGACCTGCTCAAGACTACTTGGCTAGTTGGTGGTGGAGCTGGAAAGCAGGCCAGGCCTGCCTGATACCAGGGTCTTAATCATGGAGCCTGCTGCCATGTTTGAGATGATTTCTCCCTTGAATTCTTTTCCTCTCTGCTATTTCCATCTCTCTCTTTACACACTCACATGCACAGGGCAGATAAGAAAATAGGAGAGGTACCACCCAACCTGTCTTGCAAACCTGACCAAGTTCTTTTCCCTCTCTTGGGCTTAATTATCAATGTTACGTCTTTAAAACAAGGCTACTGTGTCCCCTTTAGACCTGAACTCTTAGTTCCTTATTCAGTTTTAGAAATTTTCTCCAACGTCTTTATTGTAACTTGTATTTCTACTGTCATGATTTCCTCCTTGAAGTGATTTTTCTCTGTTCTCCATATTTATCACGTACTCTCTCATCATTGTCACCTTTTTCTTTGCATCTTCAGTCTGGGAGGATTCTCAGGCTTCTCTTCCACATGACTGATGAAAATTTCTTTGATGTCAATTTTGCTGTTTTTCATCCTAAAATCTGTGTAGATTTTATTATCCTGCGCCCTCTGTGTTTCCTTCCATTGTTTTCTTATTTAAGCTTTCTATTTGTGCCTCTCTGTCATCATGTCAGGCTGCTTTGGGTTTTTTCTTGAGATTTTTTGCTCTTTTTCCAGAGACCTTGTCTTCATTATGCCATTAAGGATTTTAAACATTTAAAAAATTTTAGAAAACAAGAAAGAAAGTTATTCTGGATGCCTTAAGGTGTGAAAGAGAAGCATCTATTCTGTCAGATGCAGAGTCTCTGGTAGAGATGTATGTGTGTATGTGTGTATGTGTGTGCATGTGTGTGCTATACATGTATCTGTGTACTACGTATGTGTAGGTGTGTACTGCATGTGTGTATATGTGTGTCTGTGTGTATTTATGTGTACTATATGTGTGTGCTGCATGTATGCATGTGTATTCATGTGTATCATATACATGTGTGTGGATTTACATGTATTTGTGCATATGTATGTGTACATGTGGATACTGTGTGTGTATTGCATGTGTGTACACTGTGTGTACATACAGTGTGTGTACTGTGTATTTGTTCGTACGTGTACATGTGTACATGTGAGTAGCATGTGTGTACTGCATGTGTGTACATACAGTGTGTGTATTTGTGCATATGTGTGTATTTGTATATGTGGGTACTGTGTGTATACTGCATGTGTGTATGAGCGTTCTGTGTATCAATGTGTATGTGTGCGTGTGTACATGTGGGTACTGTGTGTGTACTGCATGTATGTGTGTGTACTGTGTGTGTATGTGCCTATGCATATATGTGGGTACTATGTGTGTGTACTGTGTGTATGTGTGTGTACTGTGTGTGTGCATATGTGTGCATGTGTACATGTGAGTACTGCATGTGTGTATGCACAGAGTACTGTGTGTGTATTTGTGCATATATGTGTATGTGTACATGTGGGTACTGTGTGTGTACTGAATGTGTGTGTGTGTATGTGTGTGTGTTTGTGTGGATGTGTGCATGTGTGTATGTGTGTGTGTTTGTGTGGATGTATGCATGTGTACACATGGGTACTGTGTGTGTGTGCTGTGTGTGTATATGTGCATATGCATACAGGTGGGTACTCTGTGTGTGTAGTGCATATGTGTGTGTATAGTGTGTGTATTTGTGCATATGTGTGTATGTGTACATGTGGGTACTGTGTGTACATGTGTGTATGTGTGTGCACTGTGTGTGTATTTGTGTATATGTGTGCATGTGTACATGTGGGTACTGTGTGTACTGCATGTGTGTATGTGTGTGTACTGTGTGTGTATTTGTATGTGTGCATGTGTACATGTGGGTACTGTGTGTATACTGCATGTGTGTATGCACAGTGTGTGTACTGTGTATTTGTGCATATATGTGCATGTGTACATGTGGCATGTGTGTGTGTGTGTGTTGCAGAATGGGAGAGAAGAACCTTAATGACGTTCCACAGAAGAGGACACCCTCGGCTTCCATGTCCTGTCTCGGGGAGCCAGGTTCCGAGAAGGCTGCCTTCGCCTTCCTCACCACCCACTCCTGTCGCACCAACTTTCCGGGATGATCCCGCTCTCCGACGACTGGCTCTGCGGGAGGAAGGGTGTGGAAGCTCAGCAGCGGGCGACTTCACAGGAAGCTTGCCAGGCTGCCACGGAAGCCACAGAGCAGGAGCTTGGATGTCAGGGTTTGGGAACTAAAAATACGAAGTGAATCTGCAGTGGGCAGATGCAGAGGCTGTTGCTCCCGTGGACGGTGTGCTGTCCCCCACCAGAACCTGCCAGAGGAAAGGAGGTGCCCTGTGCCCATCATCCACGGAGGCGCCGAGGCCGTGTGGGACACGCTTTTCCATGCTGGAGTCTTCACGGTGCTTCTTTCAGGAGTTGGAGGAAAAAAGGATGCGGATTGTCCTTTGAAACTTCACTGAGTGTCCTGTCCACTCAGTCAAGGTGACCCAAGCCCCCCCACATTGGAGGGTCCAAGCGTGGTCCCAGGAAAGGTCTTTGCCGCCCGGCTCCAGGGATGACTCAGGGAGCACTTTTCCCGTTTTAGCTGCTGCCGTGTGTCATCTGATGTGACTAACGTTTCTCCTTGTGATGAGTCACCCAGCCAAGCCCAGGAAGACGTGCCTTCAGAAATGCAGGGTTTGAAAGAAGATCCTCTAGGCGGCACGGGCAGGGTGGGGGGCGCTCTTCAGCAGCACTTCATTCCTTTTTCAAGGCCCCTCAACCAATCAAGGTCCCTCCGAGGTATTGGAGGATGGGCTCGTGGTTCCTGTGACCGTGGCCCCCAGGCTAATTTGGGGAAGCTGGCAGGGGGAACACAGCAGAGTGTGTTCATGAAGGGAGCCTGATCTTATGCGTGGGTCCTTCTTCTTAATATTTATAACTTGCAAAGATGTTGATTTCACAAGTAGACCTCAGATTCAGCAAACCCAAACTACTACAGTGGGAAAGACATTGGCTTTTTGTAGATTTCAGAATGTTCAAGGTTGAGGCCTTGGGAATCGGTTCATTCAGACTCTTGCTTTCTAGATGATGAAACCCTGATTCTCAAAACTGCATAAGGCATCCCACCTCTGAGCTTCCACTGCAGTCCTTATCAGTGCACCAATTCAGTCCTACTGTCATTGAGGTAGTGTATTATTTCGTTCTCACACTGCTATGAAGGACTGCCTGAGACTGGGTAATTTATAAAGGAAAGAGGTTTAAATGACTCACAGTTCTGCATGGCTGGGGAGGCGTCAGGAGACTTACAATGGTCATGGAAGGGGAAGCAAACACGTCCTTCTCCACATGATGGCAGGAAGAAGTGCCAAGCAAAAGTGGGGAAAGCCCCTTATAGAACCATCAGATCTTGTGAGAAGTCACTCACTGTCGTGAGAACAGTAGCATGGGGTGACCGCTCCCATGATTCAATTACCTCCCACCAGGTCCCTCCCATGACACGTGGGGATTATGGAAACTACAATTTAAGATGACATTTGGGTTGGGACACAGGCAAACCATATCAGGTAGGCAGAAGAATGCCCCTCCAAAGATGTCCATGTCCCAATCCCTCAAACCTGTGACTATGTTACCTTAGATGGCAAAGGGAACTTTGCAGATGTGGTAAAGTTAAGGATCTTGAGATGGGAACATGATTCCAGATTATCTGGATGGCTTGATGTAATTAAAGTGGTCCTTATCAGGGGAGGCAGGGGTGTCAGACTGAAGGAACAAGAGGTGATAAAATAAACAGAGGTCACAGTGATGAGGGGCCATGAGCCAAGGAATATGGGCAGCCTCTAGAAGCTGGAAAAGACAAATAAGTGGATTCTCTCCTAGAACCTCTGGAGAGGAACACAGCCCCATTCTGGATTTCTGACCTGCAGAACAGTGAGATAAATTCACGTTATTTCAAGCCACTAAGAAGGTGATGGTTTGTTATAATGGCAACAGGAAACTCATACAATCCACTTCTCTGAATTTCAGTTTCTTCCATGAGCCTGAGAGCAAAGTTGAATGCAAGAAGTGTGCTGCATTTGAATCTGTGACAGCAGGTCTTGCAGGTTTGGCTCATAGTAGATGTTCAGTTAACATGCATGAGCCCACATTACCCTTAAAGGGAAGATAGCTGTCCCTGAAGCCACATCCTGCTTCCTTCATCACCATTGTGTAGAATTGACCCTTAGCTTTTGGGAAAGGAGTCAGAGAACAGAGATTACACTCAACCCAGTCCTACCTCTGTGTCATAATTTTGGCTGCAAATCATTGAATACTTCACAATATGCCAGGAACTGAGCAAAGTTATTTCTCTGACTTAATTTAATCCTCACAAAACCAACCACTATGTATGGTAGGTTTACTATGATTCCTGTTTTTCAGTATGAGAATGAGGCTTGGAGAGAAAAAGAGTAAGTAAAATGAAATAAAACCCTGCTGTTCCACCTGACTCTGAAGTCCTTGCTTCTAACCCCTGTGCTGTGCTCATCCTCTTTGAACTTCTGTTCCTAACCTGGTAATACAGAGATTAACACCCATCTGAAAGAGTGTGAGAGAACACATTTATTCATTCATTAGTTCAGGAATTTCTACTGGGTATCAGCCTGATTCAAGACACCTTGATAGGCACTGGGGAATATAGTGGCAAGCAAAGTGAGTCCCTGTCCTGAGAAAGTGAGAAGAGAGGCATCCTATGCAAGTAACAAGTGTATCATATAAAATAGCATCAGCTAAAGGCTATGAAGAACATTTTTAATTAAATAAGATAATGTTAGAGAAGTTAACATTGTGCCCAGCACATAGTAGGTGCTTGAAAAAAATGTTTGCTGAGTTTCTGAATGGGCATAAGGGATACTGAATAGATTCCCTCACTCTGAAACATCTACTGTCCCCTGGTGCCAGGCCAGGTGGGCTGGGGATGGACATCCAATGGGACCCTTGTCCTTAGAAGCAGAGACTGAGCCAGAATGTTTGGTGTGATGGCAATACTGCACCACTGGCAATTAACTTATGCCTAACCCCACAAAGCCAGAGACAACACTGCTAATAACACTGCTTTCCTCTTCCCAGGGCTCTTCTTCCTGATTCAGCCTCTCATCCTCCAGTCTGTCTCAGCAGTGATTTTTGATCCCCAAACCAAGCCAAAATTTTTTTTTTTTCATTATTCAAGGAAAAGCTACTGATGTGGTTTGGCTGTGTCCCCACCCAAATCTCACCTTGAATTGAAATCCCCATGATCCCCACAAGTTGTGGGAGGGGCCCGGTGGGAGGTAATTGAATCATGAGGGTGGTTCCCCCATGCTGTTCTCATGACAGTGAGTGAGTTCCATGAGATCTGATGGTTTTATGTGTCTGGCATTTCCCCTGCTTGCCCTCACTCCGTCCTGTTGCCCTGTGAGGAAGGTACCTGCTTCTCCTTTACTTTCCGCCATGATTGTAAGTTTCGTGAGGCCTCCCCAGCAATGCAGAACTGTGAGTCAATTAAACCTCTTTCCTTTATAAGTTACCCAGTCTTGGATATTTCCTTATACCAGTGTGAGAACAGACTAATACAACCACAAATTCACATGTCTACACAACCAGGCACTGTGAAGGAGGTCAGATGTAGAGAGCCTCAGAGAGGTGAGAACAGTGGCAAACTTATTTTTTTCCCCAAGAGAAGTCAGTAGATTTTTTTTCCTACGTGTTCAGCCTTTTTAAATGTTGGCAATTTGAAGCATCAGCCACAACAATTTGCCCCATGCAGGGTAATACTTAGGGGCCCAAAGTGCCTCCCTGTACTTGCCCCAGGAGCACCCAACATGTGGTAGATGATAGTGATGATGGGAGTAACAACAGTAATAATCACTGCAGTGATACAGAGCGTATATACCTGCTGGCAGGGTTTTAAGCACGCCACAGTCTGTGAGTTGCAGGTGTGCCCTCTCATGGTTATAATTATCCCCATTTTCAAGATGAGGAGACAGAGCTTCAGAGGGTTCAGTCAGCTTCCTTAAAGCTTCACAGACAGGAGCAGCTGGTCTGGATTCGAATTCTGGTGGTTGGCTCCCTCACTCAAGTCTCTAAACTGGGCACCCCCCTGCCTCTCAGAGAGAGGCTAAGTAGAGGTGCACTGATGGCTGCGTGAAGGCTGAGAGAGCCAACTCCACTTGACACAGATGCTCAGGCAAGCCCTGACTGCTGGGTCAAGGTCAAGGATCTCCAGAGGCTGAAAGTCTCTGGTCCCTGACGTGTGCGACCCCCAGTCTGCTTGTCAGGCATGCCGGGGACTGTTCAAGCTCCTATCAACTTTGCTTAATGCCTCACCCATTAGTTTTATTCAGAGCCCTTTATGTGTTTGAAAATATTCCTCTTCATTATTCATATTGTGCCACAAGAATGATATATTTGAAGAAATCATCATGAATAAAGTGGCCAATTTAGCAGTGAGATTTACTAGGAAAATACTCAGTAAAAAATAGTCAGCCACCACAGTTTCTGGGAGAGAAAAAAAATGCTGTTTGGGCCTTCGTAGTTATGGAACAATGCTCATAGCTGCGGGATCCGATTCAATAATGTTTCCTATAGCAATTCTCAGACAAAGAAAGAAAAAATTATTTTTAATAATGATAAAAGGGGAAAGAAAGAGGCTTCAATTCTAATCAAACCTCTCGTTACAGAAAAAAGAAATTATCCTCTTTCCCTCTATCGTTCTAAAATAGATTGGGGGAGGGTAAACATGTGTGTACATTAAAAATAGAATTGCTAATAATCTTGCAAGTAAGTGTGCTGGGTTTGGGAGGCCAGATGGCAGGGCAGTAAGAGCTAGAGTCAGAAGCTCATCTCGACTCAACTCTCATTAGCTCTGCAGTCCAGGAGAAAGGTAGTTAGTTGGCATGACTGAGCCTCCACCTCATCATCCTTAAAATGGGGTTATTTTTGTACCTAGCAGAGATGATCGGTGTCTTTCAAAATTCACGTTCTCCCTTTCTTTGAGTTGCATTGGCACTGGGAAGGTGCTGGTAAACCAGCTCACTGAAAACAAACAAAACAAAAGGCTTGATGTGTAGCCTTTGCTAAATGCTATGGTGTAAATACTCTCACCATGGCAGGCGTTTAGCTTCCTGTTGGACAGAAATGCACAGAGTCAGCTCTTGATCCCATGCAGCACTAAAGGAGCTGCCCGACCCCAGTCCACGTTTCCCAGCATCCATCTGCCCAGGTTTTAAGGTGTGGTCATTGATTTTCCTCACCGATCTTTGTTGCTTCCAGTGCAAGCTTTTACAAAATGCAGTTGCCTCTTCCCTGCCCACTCTCACCTTTCTGATGGAGCCACGAAAACGGAGAAGCCTGAGTCCCTGAATCACTGTATGGAGGCAGCTGTCCCTGGGCAGAGATACTCACATGAAACTGTTAGGTAATTTGAAATATCCTTTTGGGGTCTTTTCTAGCATTACTCTAATGAATGAACCAGCATATGGGATGTTAATAAGAGTGCTTATCTCATAGGATTCTTTGAAAAGCACTTAGCTCAGTGCCAGGCACCCAGGGACACTAAATGTCCTCCCTATTACAGAAGCATGACAGAAATAGAATAATTAGACTTCTACATTATTATGCAGGAGAAACCTTCTACTTTCCTCAAATACAGATAGACTCCTGTTAGGGGATGTCTATTTATTCATGAAGTGCACTTATTGAACATCTACTATTTGTAAACGTAGAGAAGTCATCTTTTCTTTCGATGAGGCACCTGAACTCCGGTGGGGAGAGAAACCACGTATGTCAGTGGCTATCTGTCTATGAGGCAGAACGGGATGAGTGCCCAGTAAAATCTATAGTGAGCACTGAGTAGCTTCCAGGCACAGGGTAAGCACGGGCACCTTACATAAATACTTACCCTAAGGGCAGGTTTATTATTATCCCCATTTTACAGATAAAGAAACTGAGTCTCAGAAAAGTCGGAACTGGGATTTGAACCAGGGCAGCCTGACTCCAGATCCCACACTCCTACGCAGTGCATGGAACCACTCCTTGTAGTAGTTCAAGGAAAGTGCAGGGGTTACCAACAGACAGGGGCTTTTGAGAAGGGCCCTGAAGGAGAGGTGAGCCAGGTTATGCGAAGCCAAGGGCAGAGTTAGTCCAGGCCACAGGAATTTGGAAAGAAAGTGGGTTCCTGAGTATAGCAGGCCCCACATGCCTGGTTAAAGAGTTTGGGCTTATCTCCAAAAATCAAAAAACTTGAAAATAAATTCAAAACCAGACAGGGCTTGGATTATTCGGCTTCTTCCCTGCAAACGACTACCTGGCTTTAACTCCAAGTCAGAGCTATTTCGCTGATTAGCTCAGACTCCATACACTAGCAGTTTCTCTCCAGGACTCAGATTTATTTAAGTTCACCATTAAAATGCAAGCTGGAATCTACTCTAACATCTCCATAGCAATGAATGTCCTAAAAACCAGCGCCAACTTTAATGATTAAATTATCTTTATTTTATTTTCGATTCTTATATCTCGACATTTCCCCACACTTTATTACACTTTCACTAATTCAATTGTACTTTGCCAAACCCCAGAGAGGAGACGTGCTCCCCAAAGAGATCTATTCCAGCTGTGAAATATACGTAGTGTGGACATCTCTTCAAACACCATCATTTTCACAATGGTTATGGGGCCTCTTATCGCAGTAGTTTTAAGTCACAATGTATAATCCTGAATTAGAAAGAAAAACCTCTTCAACCCAAGGCAGTTCTATGTTCAGGATCTTATTGCAAGGATTGGTAGAGGGCATCATTATAAGGGAAAGTGGTTTTTTTTTTTTTTTTAATGTTCTTCAAGACATTTAACAGGAATTAGTGCTATTTTGATTGTGGTCATTGAAGGGGGAACAACTTTAGGGCATACAAATCATGGAGTGAGCCCAACGTTATAATTAACATAAAGAGTAGATTATAAAAGATAAAAGACACCGATGAGCCTGTGTCAAGTATCAGTTAGCAATGACTTTTCCATTCCTCAGACAGTTTTCACCCATTCCCAACCTAGGTAAGGTCAGAAGCCTGCCTGCCATGGTGGAATCACAAGGAGGAGGCCACCCAGAGGAAGTTCAGAAACACGTGGAAAGTTTTTTTAAAATTGGTTTATTCACCTGCTCAAAACTTTCAGGTTGACCTGACCAGGCCATGTCCCATTCACTCCTTCTGCGAGCAGGGTAGATATTACTTTCTCCAGGAAGCCTTCCATGCACCCTAGCACAGGGACAAGCCTGTCTGCTCAGTGTTCCCAGCATTTATCCCTGCAGTGCACCCTGGCTGGGATGATTCTGGAGTATGTACTTCCTATGATTGGTAGTAGCCATCTCCTGAACTGTCCAGCTTTCCTCTTCACCTCTGACCAGGGCCTCATCAGGGGTAAGTCTGACACCCAGCTCAGTAAACACTGTGCAGGTGAGGCTGGCTTCTGAGGTCTGTGGCTCCTGAGGGTCCTGGGTCCATCCAAGCTCTGGGGGAAAGGCCAGGTTGGGGAGGGGTGTTGGAAACCCTCCAGTCTCTCTTGCTGCTCAAACCCCCATTGCTAATTCTGTGTCCCTCTTCCCCCCAGGAGGCTTCATAGGAGTCCGCTGCCTTTCCCATTCATTGAGGCCCCGCTTCCCCAGAGACAGCATTTGCTAGGCTGAGGGATGATTCCTTTGTCAGTAGCACATTGAGTTGGATCTGGGTAGTGAGGCACTCACCACCACCTTGCCCCCAGGTGGGTAGGGAGAACTCAGAAGGAAGGCATCCATACAGAGGCAAGAGCAGCTCCTTCCCCTTCAAAAAGGCCTCTCCTCCCAGGCCTGGGGGTGGGTGGAAGCTGTGTTTTGTTATCGGAAGGAAAGGGTAAGGACCTAGTCCTAAAATAAACAAAATTCCCTGGGAGAGAGAATCACATTTCACATAATCCAGTTCTCTCATTCAATTATTCATTCCACAATCATTTGCTAAAATCGTACTAAGTGTCCTTAGGAAAAGACAAGAGAATCTGGTGTAAACATAATGGATACCCCATCCTAACAAATCAAGGGAAAGACAAATGATTAAAAACAGAGCTAACATTTGCACAGAGCTTGTTATACGCCAGGTAATGTACTAAACACTAAATGTGTTTACTTTGCATCCTCTTGTGCAGGGGATACTTTTGTTATCCCATTTTGCAGATGAAGAAACTAAGGTTCAGACATTCAGTACTTTCCCCAAGTCATGTGACTACTAAGTGGCGGTACTGAGCTTCAAGTGTGCGAAGCCTGAACTCTTAACTTCTCCTCCAAGTAAAACCTGTTGCTCACCACAGTACAATGGGCTCATTGAGCCAGTGAAGTTTATGCAACTATGGATTCCACGGGTATACTAAAAGAGAATAATAAAGAGTAAATTATCATACGTGGGTGTGGGGAGATCAAGAATGATTCCTCAGAAAAAGAGGTCATTTCATTGGAGCTGTAAAGGATGAGGAGCAGTTGGCCTGGACCAGAAGTGGAGGAAAGGGCATTTCATGTCTGGAACAGAGGAATTTTATATGACTGATGTGTGGGGGATGGAAGGAGCAGGGGAAATGGTGGAAGAGAAGAGGCTTAAGAACTAATTTGTGGTTAGACTGAGAAATCCCTTGTACAAAATGGTAAGAAACCAATTATTCTACCACACTCAATAGGAAATGGTGGCAATCAGTGCTTGCATTTTTACCTCAATCCCTCTCCTTTGCCATCGACCTCTCATGTAACTCTTAGCACTAAACAAAGAGCTCTGGAAAGCTGCGGTTATTTGGCAGGTCCATTTAGCAAACGTTCACCATGTGGGGGCAGAGAGGGCAGCAAAATGGTTTCAGATAGAAAGCCTCAATCTGCTCATTGGTGATAATCAGGAAACTCCGGAAGCTCAGATAATCTGTAACCTAAATCATGAATTCTGAAATAACACAAAGTGTTATTCCTCTGTGATGTTATTTTTAAAATGTACTCATCAGATGTATTTATATTCTGCATCTTTCAATTAAAAAAAAAAGAATTTAAGGCAACTGAAAGAGCCAATGTAAAATATGATTAATAAAATGGGACTAGAAATAAGAAAACACAAAAGGGTCAGCACAGTTGCTGTGACTGAGTTTAGAACCAGGATCTGAGCTTCCTAGTGGCCAAAGCAATGAGGGAAACTCAGTGTTATGTAACTTGGATTGTCTGAAAGCAACAAACCACGACAGCTCCCCAGGGGAGACAGACTTTCCTAGTTCTAAAGTCTGAATGGAATATCTCAAGTTCAATGTTTCACAGGAAACACAGAAATAGCTTCATATGGCTTGTAGGAACCTTAAATAAAAGTTAAGAGACATGACATTTAAAGCAGTGTGTGGGAGGAAAGGGATGTGTCCACATATGGGAATTTCCTGGGATCCCAGCGTTTATTCTGCATTCATTCATTCATTTTTTTTTTATCCCTCCGCTAACAGCTACTAATGACTCTTAAATGTTGGATTGTCTTCTAGGACCTAAAGTCAGGGAACCAGACACAGGAGGAAGAAGAAACTGAGAGGCGAATCATAGGCCAATGCTTGAGAAAAGCATTAACTGATGCCAGGCAGAAGCGAGTTTAAAGTCACCAAGGTGTGCAAGGGCTTAGCACACTCTGGGGATGGGGTTAGGATGAAAGTGGGCCCATTCTAATGTCCAGCTGTAGCAGCGGGCATCAGCAGATATTTGGTTTTCTTACATAAAAATCTCTTCAGGACAGGTCTGGAAGGCTGGACTGCAGCCCTGGGAATGATCCCAGCCTGTTGTGGGACTTGGGTGAGCCTTTTAACCTCTCTGTGCTGACTTTCCTGCACTTACGTAAAAAAAAAAAAAAAGAGAGAGAGACTCCAACCTTGGGATGCCCATCTCTGTCTTGTCCAGCAGAAAATTCTGACTCCATGTATGTGTCTTTGAGTCAAAGATAGGATTATTTGTGTCAATAATAAGTAAATAAATCTCTGATGTTTAAAAGGGACAAAGGTGTTGATCACAGAGGGCTTGGGAATCTATCAAGTCCTGCCCTTCTCTTCAAACCTCACAACCGTCTTTGTGGGGTATTTTCTTTCCCATATTAGACGTAAACACCCAGCAACTAAATCCTTAGAGAAAAATAGTTCAAGAACCAAAATATAAATTTTACATGATTACGGGGTGACTTAATATTGAATCTAACCCACATATAATTACATTGTTCAACACTGGGGTTATTTTCCCTGCTGCTATTATAACCATCTATCTTCCTAACAGGATAATTTGATCAGTTACCAGTTAGCATTTTTTCGGTTGTACATTTAGGGACTAAGTGACCTGAAGTGCAATCGGAGGAACACAACCGAGTTCCCTTGCTCTCAACTAACCAAGGGCTCTTCACGAGCTCAGCAAAGTTCCACTTTGGTTTTACAGTCGTGAAAGCATCGGTGCATTTCCAGACAGGGGAGCCACAAGTTTCAGCAAAATGGGGAAAATGCGATTGTGAGGATGAGACTGGACGATGTGCATGAAGCTCATGGCACACAGTAGGCATTCAATAAATGATGCTCCCTCCTTATCCTTGTTATGATTATGCTTCAGTGTCTCAGATGTGTCCTCTGGTGTCACTTCCTTGTGTTTTAATTTTTTTTTTTTTTTTTTTTTTTTGAGAGGGAGTCTCGCTCTGTCACCCAGGCTGGAGTGCAGTGACACAATCTCGGCTCACTGCAAGCTCCACCTCCCGGGTTCACGCCATTCTCCTGCCTCAGCCTCCCAAGTAACTGGGACTACAGGCGCCCACCACCATGCCCGGCTAATTTTTTTGTATTTTTAGTAGAGACAGGGTTTCACTGTGTTAGCCAAGATGGTCTCGATCTTCTGACTTCGTGATCCACCCGCCTTGGCCTCCCAAAGTGCTGGGATTACAGACGTGAGCCACCACGCCCGGCCTTTTTTTTTTTTAATGAAGATGAGAGACCTTCAAGGTCACACAGCCCCTGAGGAACTAAAGCCATACAAAAACAAAAGCCTCCAGTGCCATTGCCCAGGCCTCTTCCAGTCTGCCCTGCAGCTCCTGTTTGGGACACAGCCTGACGCTTTGCACACTGACAGCGGAAGATGCTGACCTATTGGGTGTTCCTGCTGTCTACGATGGACTCTGTGTGGCATCCAGGTCCGTGTCTCTGAGGCCTCGGTGTTCTTGACACTTGGAAGAGGTAACAAATGGGAAACTGCAATCCTGAAGATTGCAGGATCCATCATAGTGTTCTGCAGACCCCAGCTGTGCTGTAGCCTCTACCACACAGTTAGCACGTGACTGTTCTCAGGGCATCCTGCATATTGGTTGCATCTTCCTTACCAGGCTCTGCGGGGGAGACAAGGAGGTCACTGTTCCTGGCAGAGCAGGACACTGGGGGTGACCCTAACATTAGCTCATTCGGGGATCCAGCAGTCACAGAAGATGGCTAGAAAATGGGCCAATAGCCAACAGGCTCAAAATAAAATATACAAGATGGACATTAGAAGGAGCACGGAACCCAAGGATGGCAAGATGGGAAGCGCACAGGCAGCAGGACCTGCAATATACAACGGCAAGTGTAAGTGACCCTGGCTGGGCACTTGTTTCTGTCCTACAAAGCCAAGGCAAGTCTGTGAAGAGCTGAGGTTCCAGGAAGGTTACGAGGACCAAAGGAAATGTCTTGGACAGTTTGGTAGGCAATGGGTTTTTAATGGAGATGAATGTGGAGATATCAGAACTGAGGACAATAGTTGCATCCACGTGGGATGCATTGGGAGGCAAGACTAGGGGCCTGGGCTGGGGCTGCTCAAACCTCCTCTGCACTGGGAGAGGGTCAGTGCCCCGGGATGCAGGGAGAACCAGGAGGGAGGTGCTCAGAGACAGATAGAGCATCCTCACACAATGCTGGTCACAAAGAGGTCCTCGGATGGATTCAGTGATCAACTGGCTGTTCAACCAATCAATGGACGTATTTATCTGAGTTCTCATTAAAGTTAGTGGAAACCTACTCTGCCTGCTTTTTGCAACAAAAGGAGTGGAGGCAGGCTATTGGAAGAAGGCAAGGGGTGGACAGATTTGATGGGAGGCTGAGAACCAGGCTCGTGTAGGACCAGGCTTGCACAGGAGCAGAGACAGCATTGGCAACCTGGCATGGCCCATTCCAACTGCCACCAAGGTCACAAAGCTGGCCTCTGGGAGTTTGTGTCCCATGGGCTGAGCCAAGGTCATGAGCCTGTCCCCTTGCTGTACCACCAAGCTGGTGGGAGAAGGACCTGGGCTCCTTGGTGTGGGAGGACAGGTGGCAGAGGGAAGGAGTCACTCAGGACTGGTCTCGTCCTGGATCCATGCAGAAGCCAGAATTTTTCCTAAAGGAAGAGAAGGGTGAGATGATGCCAAGTGGCTAAAAAATAAAGAATAGTCCTCTACTCTGCCCTCTCTGACACTCCTATGGCCCTTTTGATTTTGTGGACTTGGTGTCTACCCTAAATAAAGAAGGCCTCATAGGAAAAAGACATGGGAGCACCATTGAGAATGTCTAGAATCTCATCCATAAGTTAACCCTGCAGTCTTTAGCAGTTGAACTTGACTGCCCCAGAAATCTGTAAAAGACAGCTGCTTCTACACGCATTCAACTTTATGGCTCTGGCCTTATAAGTGTGGGACCAGTGTCGCTTTTCCTTGCTTCTGCAATGAGATTTTTCCCTTTACTCAGTAGTGTTTAAAGTATGTATACAATATTGCATAAAAGCCATTCTATATGTACAATTTGGAGTCTGAAACCTTTTGTGGACTATTACGTCAAAAATGTTTTACTGAGTCACTGAAACTGTCTTTAACACAGTCATTCATTCATTGATTCTTCCATTGGCATGCTCATTCGCCAGGTTAGCGGTCAGTCATTTGGCAAACACACTCTGAGCACCTGCTCTGGACCAGCCTCTGCTAGTTGCTGGGACACGGTGAAGGACAAGGGAGGATCCTCTGCTCTGGAGAAGCTGAAAGTCTAGGAAAAGATGGAGACATGCCAATGGTGAAATGGTAACACAGGGTGGCAGAAGCTCTGATGGGAAGTTCTAAGGTGCTCTGATGGGAAGTTCTAAGGTGCTCTGATGGGAAGTTCTAAGGTGCTCTGATGGGAAGTTCTAAGGTGCTCTGATGGGAAGTTCTAAGGTGCCCTGAAGGTGCACAGGAGGATTTCTAACCCTTGGGCTTTCTGCAGGAAGGTAGGATGAGGTGGGTTAGGACCAGAAAAGCCTTCCTAGAGGAAAGGGCATCTCAGCTGAGACCTAAAAACCAATAAGAGCTTGCCAGGTGAGTCATTTCTAATGACAGCAACGTCATCTCCTGGCGAGGGTTTGCAAGCAGAGGAGTGATGCGAGCACCACGGCCTTTTATAAAGATGATTCTGCTGCCAGTGGTGTCTGCTATAAGCAGGGGAGTCACCACAGTGGCCTTGTATACAAATGGAAATTAACTGGCCTGAGTGAGACTAAAAGCACATTTGATTAAAGCCAGTAAGGCTCCAGAATTCCTACATAGGAGGGGCTGGGGTGCCTATCTGCTTCGAAGAGAGGCCCAGGGATCTGGTTTTAAATCTGAAGTGCTGTAATCATCTCACAGTGTACTCTTACATCTTTTTCTGGGGTGACCTGGGAGCTACAGTATTGAAAGAGTTGGAAGAGGTAAAAAAAAAAAAAAAAAAAAAGCCCCCAAGTCATGCCTTCCAATTAAAATAGATTCTTCCATCATCATTAAAAAAAATTAAATAAATGAATACGGCCAGGCATGGTGGCTCATGCCTATAATCTCAGCACTTTGGGAGCCCGAGGGGGCGCATCACGAGGTCAAGAGATCAAGACTATACTGGCCAACATGGTGAAACCCCGTCTCTACTAAAAATACAAAAATTAGCTGGGCGTGGTGGTGAGCGCCTGTAGTCCCAGCTACTCGGGAGGCTGAGGCAGGAGAATCACCTGAACCCAAGAGGTGGAGGTTGCAGTGAACCAAGACCATGCCACTGTACTCCAGCTTGGCAACAGAGCAAGACTCCATCTCAATAATAATAATAATAAATAAAAATAAAAAATAAATGAATACGAGGGGTGAGTTAGCTCCTTTGCACCAGAACAGAGAACAGTTAGGACACGGCCAGTGAAGCAGAGCATGCCCTTCTGATAGGGCTACCAGGTCATACTCAGGAGGCCCAGCTAAATGTAAATTTCAGATACACACAAATAATGTTTTTAAGTATGTCCCAAATGTCACATTATTTGTTGTCGATCTGAAATTCTAATTTAACTGGGAGTCCTATAGCTTTCTTTGCTAAATCTGGCCACCCTACCTTCTGAGCTGTCTCCAGATGGAACATTTCTGCTCCCCAGGATGCCACTCTGCAACTAGAAGGCATGGCTTTCTGTCCATGGGGTGTCTCTCCTTCTCCAGCTCAGCCAGATCCAGCTATGGACATTTTCTGGCTAAGGCACTCCAGGGGAGTTATGCATGGAACTGCACTTCCACGCAGCTCGAGTCCTTCTGGGGGCTTCATTTCTCCTTCACGGCACTGGAAAGCTGGGCGAGGGGACCTCCCATTGCTTTTGAGACTGTTTGGTTGACAGAGCCAAGAAGAAAAGAAACGGAAATAATCTGCAAAAGGAATTTCAGAAGAAATAAAATATCAGCAGGGGAAGGTTTTCCATGGCAATCTAGAAGGACCCAGGAACCGACCCAGCACGTCCTACAGCCCTGCCACCACCACCACCAACCTGGTGATGAGCTTAAGGAGAATTGCAAAGCACAAGACAAACCACTCACCCACCTCCCTGCCTCCAGGGACCCCAGCTCCCATCATTACCATGGCCTGACGTGACTTTTCCTCCCTACTCCCACTCGTGACTCCTTGACCGGGCCCTCAGCAAGGAAAAACTGGATTCAGACAACCCGGAGCCTGGCTCCCCACTCCCTCACTGACGGCAGTGGGGACAAGTTAATTGTCCTTCCCAGTGCAGGCAACAAACAGGCTTAAACAAGCTAATGCAGGCAAGCCCTAAGGGACAGCGGTGTGTGCCTTGTTCCTCCTGGCAGGGCCATGCCTAGCACGGTGTCCGGTTCATAGTAGATGCTCAATAAATCTTCCCTGTGTCTGAACCTGGAATGAGGAAATGCTGGGCTCTGTTGTCTGTGCTATTCTGATTATAAGGAGAAATAAATGGACTTTTCTGAAACAGCAGACACCATTCACTACTAAATTCACTTTAAAGTACACGAGGAATAAAAAAAGGGGGGCCTCTGCATCCCATATCACCACTGAGGAAAGAGATAAGGTTTATACGCAGAATGAATTCAGGCTTATATTTATGTAGAGAAGTAATCAGGCCATCAAAGCAGAACACGAAAGTGAAAGGGTGTTAAGACAAATGAATTTAAAAGCACACAATACCAGTCCCTGATTTGCTTTCCCAGGCAATGAAATATTTCAGAAGATTAAAAATGGTTATGTAACACCCAGAATCCACATTGTCAAAAAGATTTGTAACTCAATGTTTTCCTACCCAGGTACCAAATGAAAGAGTTTCATCTAGGGTTTGATCCTGGCAATTTTTTTTAAAGATATAAAATACATTGAAATATTTAAATTGCTTGTCAAATGTAAACTTGCCCATGTCCTGACACTTTTAAAATATATCGTGGCTTCAAACATCACTTCTCCTGGTAGGATTTTTTAAGTTGTTTTATAATGCATTAATAGTGAAGATCAGAATCCGAAAGACTACTGTATTTGTAATAGTCACTTTTTTTTTTCCCTCATCCCCTATAATTTCCAGAATGTAATTCTGCCCCCAGCTGGTTAAAACATCTCTGACATCAGAGAGAAATGGGGAACTTCTAAATGTCTCCGTTCATCGGGGACCTTCATCAGGGGAGGACAAGGGCATTTGGCTTGCACAGCTAACAACCGCCTTCGGGAGTGCGATTCCCTCAACTCTGGGAGGCTGTGTTTGTTTGTCAGAGGCAAGCATGCGCTATTTCTCTTTATACAAGCAAGGAAACCTAAAAAGAGGGGAATGCATTTCAGAAGACCCGGGTTTGCTCTCTTCCTCCTCAGGAGCCTTACCATTAATGAGGTATCGATTGCCTGGCTATGATCATTGTGCCGTCACTGGAGATCAGTCCAGGATGGAAAGTTAATAAAGATGACTATCACAGCGCAGTCTGCGTCCGAAGGCATGCCAAGGCACTCGGATTTGTTTTCTTAATGTGGGTGTTTTCTCCGTTTCCATTAAGTTTTCTAAAATTTATTCCGGCTTGCTCACACTGCTGCAAGAGCTGCAGAACCAACATCTCTAGTACTGCAGAGAGCTCTGTCCTCAGTCGGATGGGCCATCCTTCTCCCCGACGTCAGCAAGGAGCAGCCAGGGTGGGGAGCCCAGGCCAGGGTTTGCATGTTTGTAAGCACTACATCTTTGACCCCCTACAACCCCCAGCAACTGTCAGCCACCTTTGTGGTGGAGGAGGGAATTTTAGAACTCACGAGGGCCTATACAGAGAACTCAGAAAATGACGCTGAAGTCGAAACTGCCAATCCCCCAGCTCAAGAGAGCAACTGGAGGCCTAAGAGAGGCCCAGGGATTTTAGTCAGTATGGCTGTTTTAAGATTTTAAGAACAGGATCAATGGAATGAGTGAAAGGATAGTGGCATTCCTTATCTGCCCGTCTTAAAATCACCTGGTGGTGACCCTTGGTGATCTAACAGGGCATAGTCGACAGAAAGTTGGCTCTGGAACAAGAAGGTCTGGGTTCAGATCCCACTTCTGTCAGCTCCCCTCTTGTGACTTTTGAAGGCTGTTTGACTTCGCAGGACCTCCTTTCATTGTTTGTGAAATTTGCAAAGTCATGATCAAGATTTAAAAAACAGCAGTGCATCTGAAAGTGCTGGTACATTCCTGGGTGTGCCGGAAGCACTCAGTGAATAGAAATATTTCTTCTCTTCCCAGGGTTTAAGATGGGAGTGGCACATTTTTTCTGTAAAAAGCCACATCTAGTACATAGTTTAGGCTTTGCAGTTTGTCCTTCCTGGTGCAGGCAGCAAACAGGCTTAAATGAGCTCATGCAGACTAAAAGGCAAAATCGAGGGTATGACATAAATACTTATACAATAAGAGGGAAAACATTTTTTCTCAAAATTTTTATTGATGTAATTAAAAATGGAATGGTTGGGTATAATTATTTTTTATCATACAGGTCTGCCCATGAGAAAAATGAATTTTTGAGATAATATTTTATTTAACATCTGATAGCATTTCCTATCTTCAAATCAACTGCAAATGTTCATTGTAAAAACTGTTCTCAGCTTGCAAGCCATGCACAAACAGGCTCAGGCCGGATGTGACTACAGGCTGTAATGTGCCAACCCTGAATTTCTGAATAGAAAGCCTTTCCTCTCACACATGCATCTCTGTTCATGTCCTCTGGCCCCTTTAGGTTCCTGAATCAAACTGTTTGCCTTCCCTTCTGCTGTGGTCTGAGTGTTTGTGTCCCCTAAATTCCTGCAGTGAAACCTAATCTCCAGTGTGAAGGTAGTAAGAGGTGGGCCTTTAAGGACGTCACGGGGTGGAGTTCTCACAAATGGGATCAGTGTCCTTGTGAAAGAAATTCGAGGGAACTTGTTCATCCCTTCCGCCATGTGAGGACACAGTGAGAAGGCACTGTCTGTAAACCAGAAAGTGGTCCCAGATGCTGACTTGCTGGCCCCTTAGTCTTGGACTTCCCGGCCTCCAGCACTGTGAGGAATAAATGCTCATTGTTTATAAATTGTCCAGTCTATAATATTTTTGTTCTAGCAGGCTGAACTAAGACACCTTCACTCACCATAAGACCGTGCTCCTCTGTGTCACCTCTTCTGAGAAGCGTTCCCTGATTCTGCCTTGTCCATACAGAATGAATAGCACCATCTCTTTATTTATTTATTTATTTATTTATTTATTTATTATACTTTAAGTTTTATGGTACATATACACAACCTGCAGGTTTGTTACATATGTATACAT
>NW_012104253.1:7346448-7348609 GCF_000951045.1 Mandrillus leucophaeus
CATTGTTCAATTCCCACTTATGAGTGGAACATGCAGTGTTTGGTTTTCTGTTCTTGCGATAGTTTGCTCAGAATGGTGGTTTCCAGCTTCATCCATGTCCCTACAAAGGACATGAACTCATCCTTTTTTACAGTTGCATAGTATTCCATGGTGTATATGTGCCACATATTCTTAATCCAGTCTATCACTGATAGACATTTGGGTTGGTTCCAAGTCTTTGCTATTGTGAATAGTGCCACAATAACATATGTGTGCATGTGTCTTTATAGCAGCATGATTTATAATCCTTTGGGCATATACCCAGTAATGGGATTGCTGGGTCAAATGGCATTTCTAGTTCTAGATCCTTGTGGAATCACCACACTCTCTTCCACAATGGTTGAACCAGTTTACAGTACCACCAACAGTGTAAAAGTGTTCCTATTTCTCCACATCCTCTCCAGCACCTGTTGTTTCCTGACTTTTTAATGATCGCCATTCTATCTGAATGCACCATCTCTTCTTAACACAGACTCCTTTAGCTGACTCTGCAGGGAGACAGACAGCCCCTTGAGGGCAGCCCTGAATTTTTTTATTTAGTGTATTCAGTAGGTATAGCGCCAGCACCTATAGAGCTAAGCACATGTCTTTGGGGAAGGAAATGATGTAGGGGTTAAATCTGGGCCACACTAGGGACAAAGATCTTGCCCCTTCCCAGTGATTCAGTAGCAGCCATGGGTGATCAATAACAATAATAAGTGCTAGCACAGACCCAGTGGTTGCCACTAACTGGGTAGTCATTGTATTATCTCACTTAATCCTCACCCATAGTATAAGGTAGATACTATTATCTCTCCATTTTACAGATGAGAAAAATCGAGGTCAAATTACTTGGGTGAGGTCTATGGTTAGTGTGTGGTCAAGCCAGGAGTCAAACTTGTGGACACCTCACTCCTGAGCCCATTCAATTGCCCCAGCACCTGCCTGTGCAGGCAGCTCCTCACACGGCATCCTGTCCCATCTCTACAGCCCAGTGAGCTTCCCTAAGATCACCATTTTACTACCATTTTCCTTTTAATCCTCCAGTGTTATGAACTTGAAGCCAGACCCCCAAAAGTTTCATTTTATGTATTGAAGACATTTCCCCAGATGTCCCGATGCTGCTGCTTGTCCCTTTGCCTGTGGTCCAGGCAGAAGAGGTGAAGCCAGGTGGAGGAGTCATTGAATGGCAGTCTTAAAGGTGCCCTTGGCAATCAGGTGGGGAAACTGAGGCTCAGAAAGGTGAAGGGCCCTTTCCCAGGTGGCACAGCTCTATGATGATAGTAGCAGAGCCTAGAATAGCAGCAATAGCTATGGAGACAAAAAAAGATGAGGTTACATTGAGTGCCAATGTGCCAGGCAGTATGCAGAAGAGCTTCCTTGGATGAGCTCTGGCAAATACCTCAGCAAGCCACAGCACTGGGCAGTATCATAATGTCCTGGAGAATGGCGTTAGGTCACGCATTGGTAAGTGAAGGAGCTGAACCAGCTAGACCTCGCCCAGCCCCATCACTGTGTTCCTCAGGAAGGTGGGTGTGGTGCAGGGGCCACCTAGGACCAAAGGGCAATGCCAGAGTCCCCCCAGCAGGACTGGGTCTGCAGCATCAGGAGTGACCCAGTGGTCTCCCCTCAAACTATGCCAAGGCTTTGTGGTTCTGGTATTTCCACCAAACTGAGTAAGTGCCACCAGGAGATATAAGTTCTGTCTTGGCTCTGCCTCTTCCTGCTCCTATGACTTTGAGAAGGCCACTTCATCTCTCAGAGACTCAAGTTTCCTTCTCAGTGAAACAGCGCTCTTGGTGACTTCTCAATGGCTCTTGAGTTGTTCTTCAGTCCAAGAGTTCTGTTGGCTGTTCAACTTCATTTCCAACATGCTCCTGTGAATCACCAGCCAGTGCCCTGCTCTGCTGAAATCAACCAAGTCCCAATTTCTCTCACTTCCACACCTAACCCTGTGCCTCCTTCCATCACCTCCTGGGAGTCACCTGCTGGTATGGTTTGGCTGTGTCCCCACCCAAATCTCATCTTGAATTCCCATGTGTTGTGGGAGGGACCTGGTTGGGGGTAACTGAATCATGGGGGCAGGTCTTTCCCATGCTGTACTCATGACAGTGAATAAGTCTGACAAGATCTGATGGTATGA
>NW_012104253.1:7349854-7364488 GCF_000951045.1 Mandrillus leucophaeus
TTGCCAGTTTATTTCTTTGAACCAGTTTGACAATATCAACATAATTGATTCCTAAAACTGATATGATATGTACTCTATGGAGACTTTTCTTTCCATTCTCCTGTTTAGTGCAGAGGAGATTCTTTGGTGCCTTCCTAACAACAGCTTACTTATTATTAATTGGCTGCTTACTCTGTGCCCTACCCCATCTGACACTAGGGGCAGGGGCAGAGAGCAGAAGGGATAAAATCCCTGGGAGGCCCTCCTGTGTGCCCAGCATGGTGACTTGCCCCACTCCACTCCATCCTTCATAATAGACCTTGTTTTTTTGTTGTTGTTGTTTTGTTATTTTGTTTTGTTTTGTTTTTAAGGTGGAGTCTTGCTCTGTCACCAGGCTGGAGTGCAGTGGCACGATCTTGGCTCACTGCAACCTCCACCTCCCGGGTTCAAGTGATTCTCCTGCCTCAGGCTCTTAAGTAGCTGGGACTACAGGTGCCCGCCACCACATCTGGCTATTTTTTTTGTATTTTTAGTAGAGACGGGGATTCACCGTGTTAGCCAGGATAGTCTCAATCTTCTGATCTCATGATCCACCCACCTCAGCTTCCCAAAGTGCTGGGATTACAGGAGTGAGCCATTGCACCCGGACAACCTTGTTTTACAGAGAAACTAAAGTCAGTGAGGTGGCATGCACTGCCCAAGGTGGCACAGCCAGGAAGTAGCAGAAATGGGATTTGAAACTAGGTCCATCTTCTTACTAGCTGATGCTTCCTAGTGGGGCACAAGCTGCTTAGGATGTCTTTTCCAGGGCCCTTAAGGTGCTCACGGTGACATTGGAAAGTCAGCACACGCCTCATTCATTCATTCCTAGTATGGCTCCAAATCCTTACTGTGCCCAGGCCTCTGCACAAGCTGTTCCCACACACTTCACCACTCTCTTTCCTCTCCTCCCCATTGCAGGCAAACTACCATTCTTCAAGCGAGGCCCAGGCTCTGCTGATACACACAGGTATTCTCTTAAAGGATCTCGTCACATCATTCTTTTGATGTAACATCTGTTTCCATCTCTCTCCTATTACACCATAAACTACATGAGGATGGAGGGCTTGTCTTTTCCATGACAATATTTAATGTATTTAGTCCAGTGTCAGTAAATTAGTAGAAATGAGGGAAAGAAAAGAAAGGGGGAGGGAGAAAGGAATAATAAGAGGAGAGGAGGAAAGGAGAGAGGGAGAGAGGGAAGGAAGGAAGGAAGGAAGGAACGAAGGAAGGAAGGAACGAAGGAAGGAAGGAAGGAAGGAAGGAAGGAAGGAAGGAAGGAAGAAAGGCAGGCGGGCGGGAGGGAGGAACTGTCAGGTGACTGAGCTATTTGTGATTCATTTTTGTTTGCAACTTATCTGGAATCTTGAAGTGAACTTCGGAGACCGTTAACTTCTTCTTACACAATGCTTTCTGTGATACTTTCTCTTTGTTCTAATTTTTTCCAAATCTCTCAAACTTTCAACGTCCCACACTTTGAGTTACATCGAAGCCCACTCCACTACAAAAACTTCAACTTGCAATCTTGTTGTCTCAAACATCCTAAGGTTGTATAATAACCAAATGTCTTTGTTCTCACGATGAGTGTATGCATCAAGAATCAAAGAAGCAAGAGGAAAAAGAACGTTCCAGGCTATTACTGTAACAATCCAATTACAATGCCTATCAAACTTAACTTCACAGGTTATAGCTCCTAATTGCCTGACAAAAATTGACACTTCAGTCGCAACAGCATAATATAATCAGAGTCCAAATTAAATTTGATCGTGGGCAGAAAACGATGCTATCATTTGAAGGCATGGAAACAGGAGATCAACTAGCATGATACCAGGGATCCGAAATGAAAATTATTCATTAATGGCAATGCGTTTCTGATAATGGAAATGACACAGTTCAGACGGCTTCGTAAAAACACTATTAATTAAAAAGATGATAGACCTAACAAGCCGTAGAAACCAGAGGACTTTTTTTGGGGTGTGCTTGTTAAGGTGAAGGATGACAACGTGTAAGAACAGAAGTTGATGCACTTTTGTTGGAAGTGTTTCGCTGACGCATGAGCCAAGTTTACTGGCCGTTGCTTTGTGAAGTGACATTCTCCAGGGGGCCATGTTCCAGGACTATAAAAAAAAAAAAAGAGAGAGACTTTGGCCGTAATACGGCTCTGCAGTAAGTGCAAATGGTGCTGGCTGTAAAACAGAAGGGCCCAATTCATAAAAGAAAAGGCTCAAGGGAGTTTGGGGTGCCGTAAAAGAAAAATATGCCTGGACGATGCTTGAAAGGGCGTGTGCACGTGTGTGTGAGAGTGTGTGTGTGTGTTTTGTTTTCCACCTTGCAAGGTCTGTGTGATTTGTCCCAGAGGGTGGCATTAGCGATAAGCTCCACCCCCCAGACCTCCCCGCCCTCCCCCCAACACACACACACACTCATACACTTCACTCTCACAGATGGTCCTGATTTGAACAGTAACTTACCTGGCCAGCCTTTCCACAATCCCTAGTTTAGGGAATTGAAATACGCAAAAGGACAGGCAAATCTAAGAGCCTATCAGGGTTTGGGTACAGAAATTTAAAGTTCTTTTTTTTTGTTGTTTAAAAAACATCACAACAAAATAATATCCTTTGAGAACGAGTTACGTGTTCGTGTTTTGAGTTGTCTACTCATTCAAACAATATTTTTTGAGTGCCTTTGATACATTAAGCCTCATCCTGTGATCAACGGGGAATTGCACTGAACCAGACAGACACTGTTCCCTTCCTCAGTCTAGCCAAAAAATGGGTGTTGGCCAAGTGCTTAGCCTTGAAAAAGAATTACAGAGAGTGAGACCAGAGACCAGAAGTGCTCACTGTGTAGAGATCAGGAGGGTTTCTCAGAAGAAGTGACATTGAAGGTGAGACCTGAAGTGGGAGACTGGTGAATGATGAGGGGATGAGAGTGAGGGAAGAGTCACAGCTTAGGAAATGACATATTGGCACCGCCAGTTATAATTGTGGGCACAGCAAAGCTATGAGGCTTCCCAAAATATTAACAAATACTACTACTGCATTCATCGAAGGAAACTGTTCAACTTAACTTGAGGCTTTCACTCGCCTTTAACTGGGCAAAGGGTCTTAGTTACAGGACTCTTGCATTAAAGGCATGAGACGCAGAAGACAAGAGAGGACAATGCTTTCCCCCACCCTGTTAGATTCAGGCGCAGCTGTGTGACTGGCTGTGTTGATCACACGTGGGCAGGGTGGCTGTAGGCCGCTTACAAACAGAAGTGTTGAGAGCCATCTCACAGCCCTGTTGAGCTCTTTTCCTTCCCTCCTAAGGACTGGTGAAGTCCCAGGCTGGGTCCCCTCCCTCAGCCTGAACCCCATGGTGAAAATGATGCAGCGCCCCCGCTACCGGGGGGGGTGGCACAAGCAAGCAATGTGTCCTTATCCGTCAGCCACTGTGGCGTTGGGGCTCCTGTGAAGGCAGCTCAGCCTAGCCTGTCTTCATCAGTGTAATAGCCAGGCGAGCGTGCAGGGGAGAAGGAGCCAGGGACGAAGGGGTGTCCCTAGCATCTTATCAGAATCCAGTGGGTTAAAGAAGCAGGGAAATTGGGGCCTGGAAGAGGAAGGATCTGAATGGATGCTGCTTCAGAGAAGGAGATTCCGGTTCCACCGAAAGAAAAACCTTCCCATGAGATTGGCGCGTGGTCCTTGGCAATGGTTCGTGAGGTCACTTGAAACCCTGAGACTCAATGATTTTCTGATTCCGTACAGGAAGTCAGGTGTCACCAGTCCGGGGACCACTAGTGACTATGAAGAACAACCCATAGCCTCAGTTGTTCTATCCAATTTGTTTTAGTCTAGGCCAGCATCATTCAGTGCAAACTCTATTTTGAGCCCAGCAAAGTGATCTAAAATGTCGTAAAATATGCAAACTGCAACCCCAGCGTTTCCACCTTCTGTTCTTCCCCTCTCCTCTCTCTCCTTTCATTCCTCTCTCAATCTTTAAAGAATAAGGAGGCTGGCGAAAGGTGCAAACCTTATGGGGGGAAGGACATTTGACTGCCACACAGAATTTTCACAATTCTGGACCCGGGGTAGCCCTGCAGCAGAACGGGGTTCTCTCAACTCAGAGCTCCACGTGGCTGGCCGCTGAGTATCTGCACCCTTGTTAACAATTCCTAGTGAGTGGGATGGAGGCCGGGATCTACCCCGGGCCTGGGCTCGTCCAAGTGCCCAACAGTGAGGCTCATGGCTTTGTCGACGGGGTCTGACCAGTGGGCAGGCCTGTGGCAGGAAGTTGATCGTCCGTGGAGTGAAGGGCCTCCACTCCACAGCTGTGTGCAGCCTCCCTCCTGCTGAAACTCACTTGCAAAGTGAAACAGGTTGGCAGCCTCATGCCAGAGAGAGCTTCTGCAGGCAGCGAGTCCCCTTGGTCCACGCTCCCCAAAACATTTTACAAAACCAGAAGCAGTACCGGAGATGGGGGTGGACCTCAGACCAGATCATGCAAACTCATGAGATCCTCGTGGGAAACATTTTATCCCAGTTTCACAGATGAAGACACTGACTCCCGGATAAGTCATGGAATAGGCCCAAAGTCATCAGCTAATAAGAGGTGGAGCCAGGATTCAAAACCAGGCGTGTTCTTTGGAGCCCACACCCTCCCCATGAGGGATGAGAGGCCAGGCCACTGCTGCTGTCATCTCTCCCCTCTATCCTCCCTCTCTCTCAGACTTGTGCTCGCCCCTATTGCTCCACAAATCCGCCCGCTTCTCATCTCTGCTTCTCTCTGCAGACTGGCTTCCTCTGCTGGCCTCTCTGTTCCCATACCCCTGTGACCTCAGCAGATACTTGGCTCTGGCTGATTGTGGTCCAACCCTGGCCCAGACATATCCATGAACCTGCAAATGTCTCCCAACAGCCAACGGAGTCAGAATTTCCATGTCATAACCCCAAAATGCCCAGCAGACAGTATCTGGCTGGCCCAAGGGAATGAGGTTACCTGGTAACCGAGATAGCTGCACAGGCCCATTCCTGTGGCAGGCCTCTGGATGGGAGTGGATGCTTCTAGAAGCCTAGGAATAAGGAGGTGGTTCCTTACAGCTCCATTATACATCCAAGCACTGTATCTGACAGCTCCAAGCCTCTAGGGCTCTTTGACTCATTTTGCTCCTCCAAAGCCACCATGCGCTCTTTCACTCATTCAGTAAATATTTGCTTAGCACTAAGGGCCAGGCTATGCTCATCGCTGGGAGTACAGTGGTAAATAAGGCAGGCACGCTCCTTCCCTGCGTGGAGCTTCTGTTCCTAGTGGGCAGACAGACCTAAACCAATACATAAATGATGATGAGAGGTCACTTCAGTGGGACCTGGTCTCTGAATGAGATAAACAGGAGCTGTGTGGGAGAGTAACTGAGGGTGTGGGGGAGGGAAATAAGGGAGTGGTCTCCTGCAGAAAGGACGTCCTACAGGAGTTAGCATCAGAACTGAGACCTGTGCTTGGGGACCTAGAGGCCACCAGGACAAAAGGGTAGAAAGGAAAGACCTGGCTGTGCTTGAGAAATGCAGAGGCTTCCAACTGGCCCGGGGTGGATGCCTGGGGAGAGAGGCCTTCCTACACCTGACACCCAAAGGAGTTTTCTCTCCAAGCCCAGGATTCTGCAGCTCAACATCCTGCTTGAATTCTTCAATGCATTTGTCACGATGTGCAATTATGTTCCAGTTTGTCTCTTTTTTAGTGTCTGTTTCCTCCATGACGTTCTTCTAAGTGCCACGAAGCCAGGGATCTTCTCCATTTTCCCTCCATAGTACCCCCTCTGCCTAGAAAGACACACAGAATGGATGAGAAAATGAACGAGAGAGAGAAGCGCAAGCCATTGGAAAAGGATCTTGTCTAGGGATGGGTTGGAGCCCAGGCTGAAACAAACTTTCCCCACACAGGCTCAGGGGTGCTGGGCAGCAGCTGGGCCCACAGTGGTCTCTTTCCTTCCTCCCTTTGTTGTGCATTATCCAGAAATAAAGCGGTGTTGATATGGTGCTTTCAGATGGCAATGATCACGGGAAACGGCCTCTCGTTATCCTGCCTGCCTATTGTTTGTTCCAGGTAGAAGTACTCATCCAAGATCACACCCAGCACATGTTCACAAAGAAAAGGATGGCTCCCCTGGCTGTGCCTGCAAGGGCAGACCCTGGAAATAAACAACTGACAAGTTCCAAAAAGAGTTTAATGGTCCCCCAGCAGCCTGTGGTCCTGCCATGCTGGAATCAAAGCATTTATTCTCCTCTTACATGCAGTGATATCTGGAAGGCTTTGACTTGTTTTCCATTGTAGGAATTGCACTTGTTGGCCCTAGACACCAGGAAAATAGCAACACCTGCGTTAAAATGGCAAGGAGTTCTTGGCAGCAAAAGCCTCATCTTTGTGATTAAAAAAAAACAACAACAAAAATTTAAGGTTATCTACCCAAATCATGTGCTCCAGAGAGTATGACATCAAGAGGCTCAGTGCAAGCTACCAAAATAACGGGGAGAAGAATAAGGAGATGACTAACTTCTCCCTATAACTAAAATAAAATTAAAAATGAATTAAAGAGTTAAATGGTCAAATGGAAAATAGAAAAGCATTAGTAAATATTTCTATAACTAGAGATGAGAAAAATCTTATTAACCATAGTAGTCACAGAACCTAGGAAGAAACCAAAAGAGAAAATACTGATATAATCTACACAGAAAAGATAAGATCCTGGCTGTAAAATGTAAGAATAAGATTAAAGAATAAGCTTTAAACCAGGACAAAATATATTTGACATGGATATAAATAGTAACTTTAACATGAAGAGATCTTTTACAAATAAAGAAGATGATGCCCCCCAACCACAGAAAAATGAGCAAATAATATGAACAGGCAATTTACAAAAGGAGAAATCTAAACGACCAATGATCTTTTAGAAAAAAAATCTACATAACAAGTAATCGAAGAAATAAAAATTAACAAAATAATCAGATACAACATTTTAGCTATTTAAATTGGCAGTGAGGCAGTGATTTACAAAAAAAAAAATTTTTTTAAGGAGATGGTGGTCTCACTCTTTCACCCAGGCTGGAGTGCAGTGGCACAGTTATCATTCTCTACCCCCTGAAACTCCTGGGCTTAAGCAATCCTCCCACCTTAGCCTCCTGAGTAGCTGAGACCACAGGAATGAGCCATCATGCCTGGCTAACATTCATTCATTCATTTATTTATTTATTTATTTATTTATTTATTTATTTATTTATTTTGTAGAGACAGTCTTGCTTTGTTGCCTAGGCTGGTCTCAAACTTCTGGCCTCAAGCAATCCTCCCACCTCAGCCTCCCAAAGTGCTGAGATTACAGGTGTGAGCCACTACAACCAGCTGGCCATAATTTTTTTTAAGCAATAATACTCCATGTTGATATCATGAGGGGGATTAGAAAATTACATGTACTGCTTGGAGAGACTGTAATAGTCACACCATTTGAGGAGGCCAATTTTCACTTAAACCCTAATTTTTAAAGCCCACACCTATGGTAGACAGACTAACAGCCTCTCAAAGATGCTCACATTCTAATCTCCAGAAGCTGTGAATATGTTAAATTATATTCAAAAGGCAATCAAAGCAGCAGATAAAATTAACTTTGCTAATCAGCTGACCTTAAAAGAAGAAGATTATCCTGGACTGACCAGGTGGGCCCAATATAATCCCTAGGGTTCTTAACAGTGGAAGGGGGAGACAGAAGGGTAGTATCAGAATGATGGGATGTGGGAAGGACTGGACCAGCCATGGCTGACTTTGAAGATGGAGGAAGAGGCTGTGAGCCTAAGAATTGCAGGCAGCCTCTAGAAGCTGAAAAAGGAAGGAAACAGAGTCTCCTCTAGAACCTGCAAAAGGAACGCAGCCTGCCACGCCTTGACTTTAGCCCAGTAAGATCTATTTTAGACATTGGACCTCCTGAATTGTAACATAATAAATAGATGTTGTTTTAAGTCACTAAATTTTCTATGGTATGGCAGCCACAGAAAACTAACACAGTACCCTTCCCCCAACAACAAAAAAATAGGATCTCTAGTTATTTCTTCTGTTAGAAGTACTCTAAAATGTAACCAAAGATATATATTCAATGACGATATGTAATAGTGACATTTTGGGATCAATTTCATTACGCATATACGCAATTACTGAAAAATTACATATACCCACAACACAGAATACTATGCAGCCATTAAAATCATTATGATTTTAATCACAGGGATTTAAAAATCATATTATGATGATTAAAAATAGTAATTATTTTAATGGCTGCATAGTATTCCGTGTTGTGGGTATACGTAATTTCTTTCCATGGGAAGATTTCTGATATATCGGTTTAAAGGCAAGTTACAAGAAAATATGTACAGTAGCATACAATCTTTGAAAAACTACTCGCCTTTAACATATCTATGCCAAGATATTTGCCATGCTCATTGGGTGGTAGGACTATAAATAACTTTATTTTTCTTTTTGTGATTATATTTTTCAAGTATCCAGCATAACGTCTATATGACCCAAGCAATTTTGAAGAGAGTATTATAAAAGTGTATTCTAGCACATTTGTATGATGAAACAACATGCCACCATTAAAAAATATAATCAGCCGGGTGCAGTGGCTCACACCTGTAATCCCAGCACTTTGGGAGGCCAAGGCAGACGGATCATGAGCTCAGGAGATCGAGACCATCCTGGCTAACACGGTGAAACCCCGTCTCTACTGAAAATACAAAAAAATTAGCCGGGTGTGGTGGCGGGCGCCTGTAGTCCCAGCTACTCAGGAGACTGAGGCAGGAGAATGGTGTGAACCCAGGAGGCGGAGCTTTCGGTGAGCCGAGATCTCACCACTGCACTCCAGCCTGGGCAACAGAGCGAGACTCCATCTCAAAGAAAAATAAATAAATAAATAAATAAATAAATAAATAAATAAATAAATAATCAAATTGTAGAAGGATATTTCATGGCACTGGAAACTATTAATGACATATTACTAATCGAGAATGTTTCCATGATGGTAAATATATTACGATCCATATTGAGCTGAAAAGAAAAATATGCATATACACAGAAAAAAGATGGACTAGAAATACACCAAAATATTACTGGTGATGGGACTATGAGAGGTTTTGATTGTCTGTATAGGTTTTCTGTAATTGGAAGCACATGGGTAATTTTTGTTGCTGCCGATGTTTTCAGAAAGCGCTTGGCACTGGTCTCCTGGACAGAGGTCCCGAGTGGCCACCTGGTAGTCACAGCTATAAGCTCAGGGGAGCCCTTCCTGCCTCCCTGGTGGACACATTCCGCCCTTGGGGATGGCATGCACCAGCCCTGCAGAGGCCAAGGACCTGGCACGGAGGACGCAAATTCTGGTTGTGACAGAGTCTGCTTTTCACATAAGGTGCTTTCTCTGTGGGCCGTTTTTCCTAATGCTTTCGTTCCTCAAACACCTGGTACCCCTCGACTGTGAGCTCACATGGATGAGCAGGGCATCCAAGAATATTCTGGAAGCCCCATTCCAGGGTAACCCGACTGGACAAACTCCTCTCAGAAGCCCCAACATCAGCACCTTCTGGTCTCTTTGGGATCGATCAGCTGCCCCAGAGGAGAGTCCTCCCAACTCCCAGCAGGAGGGAGTCCTGGAGCCCCAGTAGGAGGACCAGGCTGGGGCTCTGGTGTTTCCTGTGCAAAATTTCACGTCCTTCCTCTTTTCCATCCAGTGCCCCCTCTACCCCTCTATCTATGGATGCTCAGCTCTGGTTTTTCTCAGAGATGGCGTAAGGATGATCTACCTGCCTCTGAAGTCATTCTTAAGTCATCCTTGAACAGACAATTATTTCCAGTTGCATTATCATCATCCAGAGGCGGTGTCCCGATTTCCTGGGGCCTTCAGAGTCTGCAGCGCAGATGGGCAGCTCTGGCTGTCCCCACTCTCACCCAAGGCTCCCTTAGTGTACGCAGCCTAGGGTTTGCAGGAAGCGTCACCCTCCCTGTGTGCCTTCTACCTTACGCAGGCTGTTGCTGTTCTCACCCCACATCTCACATGCCCTTGTTGGGTTATATATGCCCACGTCTCCATGGACTATTTTTGGGTGGATTTGAGGAAGGTGATAAGCCAAATGTGCGTGTTCAATTCGTTCTTCTTAACCAGAAGTCCAAGTTCTGAATGGATATTGACTTTATTAAACTGCACATCAGTGACGTGGAATGTGTAGGAATTATTACTATTATCTCCATTTACCACTAAGAAAAGTGGAATCACAGGAGAGTTATGTAATTTACTAATTCTCAGCTGGGGGATTCTGGGCTGAAATCATACAGAATTCTAGGAGAAAGGTTTTGTGCATTGCTCAGAAGTATGCAGAGAGGAGAACATGGGTGGAGAGAAGATGTCAGACCAGGGACCCGCTCATGCAAGGTATGTGAGCAGCATGGATGAGCTGGGAACCACAGGAAGACTGCAGTGCTTAATTCTAGATTTTACGGAAGGGCTCACCATGCCTACTTCTGTGCACCATGGGGAATTTGACTTACAAGACACGTGGGATGTTTCCACGTCCACTTTGCTTCTTCATCAAGGCCACCATCCTCACCCCTCCTGGTATTGGGGTTTGAGCTTGGGCAGTTGGCTTTATGAATGGGCTCTATGTCTCCAGCCCCAGCCTGAGTCCAGGCTGGGCTCCAGGAAATCTCTCTCAGCAGAGACCAATGGGGAAGTGACTGGTGGCTGAGCTGAGAGAAGGTTACACGTGTGGGACACTCCGTGGGAAGGAGATTCTGCAACCCCATCTCCCAGACAATCACATGGAAATCTCAAGCCCACATAACACCTGATCATCGGGCCATGCTTAGGGGAGATCAGATAAAGGGCCGCTTGCGGGTTCCCAGGATGCAGGACAGTGTCTTCCTAGTTGAGTGGCAGGTCCAGTAGGCCAGGCTGAGCTGAGATGGGCCTCGTGCTCATTCCCATCTCCCAGAGCAGCAGAGGCTATCTGATGCCCAAGGGTGTAGGTGATAGTCAAGCACCAAGGGGACTTTACAGTCCCAGTGCAAACAGCAGGAGATACCAACATTACTCGGCAAGAGCTACCTTTCAGGCCAGCCTGGAGATCGGCCAAGTAACCAGGGACCACCAGGGACTCCACCCCAGGTTTGAAATTTTCCAGAGGTCTGGTTTTCAAGTCAGAGGTGGAAATCCATGTGGGAGTATAGGCTGATCCCTCCTCCCATACTCAGCCCAATCCATCGTCACCTAGGCAGGTGGCTATAAGCGTCTTTCCACCAGCTTCCTAGCACCTTCTGCTCTGTGCTGAGAAGAACTACAGAGGCAGAGGTTCTGGGGCAGGCCCAGTCCTGCTGGTAGGATCTAGCCAGAAGCTGGGTTCACAGTGTTCCTTATGTCAAGCAGCAATGGCAAACGTTGCGCTCATAGGTGTCAACTGTGAAGCCAGGCTTCTCCTCACCTGAGCTTAAGGAATGTTCTGGAAAGTGATGTGGGTGGTCCTGAAAGTGAACCCCTACTCCAGTGTTACCAAGCTTAGAGGCCATGTTACTTTCCAACTCTCTCATCCGAGCACTTCATGGGGACTCCAATAAGCAGGACTGAAGGTTCTAAACCTCCAAAATCCCTGTCAAAGCTGCAGCATTGCAAGTCAGCTCTCATGCCCAGCAGCCAAGCCTGTCTGCCTTTTGCACACAGCATCCTTGATGCAGAGTGTGAACACCCACATGGGATATGGTCTCGATCTAGGGGCACATACCCTCACATGTTGTGCCTTTGGGGGAAAGGCAGGGCTGAAGATGCCCCCATTTTTTAAATTTACATTTCCATTCTTTAATCTTCAATTCTGATCTGCAGTTGAGAAATTCTAAATCAATTAGGATTGCCTTCTTTTCATTCCAAAAGACAGATTCTGTTTCAAAGATCAAATAGAGAACTTAAGGAAAGAAATATTTTGGATTTTCGGAGTACTCATCTTAACTTCCACAGGCTGTTTTATAAAAGTACTTGATTAAAGGAACAGAAAAAAGAATAAAACAGTGTAGGATCTTAGTGCATTAGAGAGTGCACTGCAGCATCAGCTTAGGATATTCTGCCAGTTTAAAAAGTATTCATACTCCCCCTTTCTCTGCTTGGCAAACTCCTATTCATCTCTTCATACCCTAACTCAAATGCCCTATCATCTGTGGAAGATTTTCTGACCGCACTGTCCATTTTCATCTCTAGAAACAATTAATGCTTTTTGTGTGACGCAGCCACACAGCCCTCAGTATGTACTTTCTGTGTAGTTTGTATTTTAATCGGCTATGTATAAAACCTCACATCTATAAACTGTCTTCCAAACTCACAAAAGCAGAGACTAAGCCTTACATAGTTCACAGTGGTTGTAAAAAAGTGTTGAAAATTCACATGCCACCCCTGCAAAGGCTTCCCAGAATCCCTGGGCAGCAGGAAAATCTACAGACAAGTGATTTAGACTTCTCCCCTCACCACCCACGGCCCACCATGGTAGTGCGCAGTGGATCTCACTCCTTCCCTTAGGTTGTGTAAAAGGCAAAAACGAATTAAAATCCTTCTCTGTAGTCCTCTCATAAGATGTATAAAGAAGGACATCTGCATTCTTTTCTTCTAGCAAATGAACTTTAAGAATCAGCTGTGGCTGGGTGAGGTGGCTTACGCCTGTAATCCCAGCACTTTGGGAGGTGGAGGTGGGCAGATCACTTGAGTTCAGGAGTTCAAGACCAGCCTACCCAACATGGTGAAACCACTTCTCTAATGAAAATACAATAATTAGCCGGATGTGGTGGCGCACACCTGTAATCCCAGCTACTCGGGAGGCTGAGGCAGGAGAATTGCTTGAACCCAGGGGGCAGAGGTTGCAGTCAGCTGAGATTGCACCACTGCACTCCAGCCTAGGTGACAGAGTGAGACTCCATCTCAAAAAAAAAAAAAAGAATCAGTTGTGTATTGTGCAGACCATTATGTGGCATATACCTCAACTGTGGTCAGGTCAATCCTGCACTGACCCCAGGCAGGGAGCCCCAACCTCAGGGTCCTGGGAGAGGTGGGACTGCCGGCTCTGGAGCCAGAATGCTGGGGTCCAAATTCTAACTCTACTAATTCTAAGCTGTGGGACCTCAGGTAAGTGACTTGATGTCTTGAAGCCTCAATTTTCTTATCTGTGAAATGGGCACAATTAACATCAACAAATTTAGAGAATTATTGTAAGAAATAACTGAGATCAAGTGTAAAGTGTTTAGAACACAGTTGCTGAATCATAATGACAGCTTAATAATGCTAGTTATTTTTTTCTGTTATGAAAAGTATCAGTATAAATCCTATTCCCTCTCTTCCCTGAGCACTTAGAGAAAAGAGAGGATCGCAAGAAGGGGGTGGAGTCTTTCCAGGCTCTCTGCTGTCCAGGCTCTCGGCTGTTCCTTTCTTATCACTGTGTCCTGTGGGCAGAGACTGTCAGCCAGTTGGCCCTGATTAAGGAGAAGGAGAGAGGAACGCCCCGCACACCCCCTACACACACACACACACCACCATCCCCTGCGTTACTCACATGACTTCCCTCTCTCCCTTCCCTTTAGGGCTGGAAGGGGGCTGCAGTGTAGAGAAAGCATAGGTAAAAGACACAGTACTTTGGAATGGTGAGTCATGCATTCTTAAATACATAAGGCCTGGGTGGAATGAAAAAGAATTTAGGACTAAGAGAAAGGAAGTCTCTCTCCAAGAAAGGTTCAGCTGGTGCACCCCACTCCTGACACCATGGTGGCCGTGACCCTACCTGGCTCCAGCCCCTGGCTTCCTCCAGGTTGGTTCTCCTCCATCTCTGAATGTCCAGGTCTAGAACACCATGGGAGAGTAATTGTTGAATATCTGAAAGTAACTAGACTTCCATAGGCTCATTTGGGGCTATGTTTAACCTAAAGGGAAGACTGGTAAGAGATTGATAACAGATACTGGCAATCGAAGTTTAAAATCAAATTTTAAAGTTTAGTTAGATGAAGGGATACAGACGTTGAATCATCTTTAAATAGAATAGGAGAGAGAAGTAATATAGAACAGGATTTTTAGATATTTTCCCATTTTAAAATGAGAAATCATTTGAGGGAATCATAATATTAATAAAACCAGCAATAATAAAAGAAATTAAGTTTTATTAAACGCCTGCTTTATTGTATAATAACTGTTATTGAATGTTTATTAAAAAGTTAGTAACTGACTTTTATTGAATGAGACAATGTGTTGAGTGCCTCATTAAATCTTTACAACAACCCTGTAAAGGAGCTACTGTTGTCCCCATTTTACAGATGGCCAGGTTGAGGTTTAGAAACACTAAGCAACTCAGTCGGGCTTGGTGGCTCACGCCTGTAATCCCAGCACTTTGGGAGGCTGAGGTGGGCGGATCACAAGGTCAGGAGATCAAGACCATCCTGGCTAATACAGTGAAACCCCATCTCTACTAAAAATACAAAAAACTAGCTGGGCGTGGTGGCGGGCGCCTGTAGTCCCAGCTACTCAGGAGGCTGAGGCAGGAGAATGGTGTGAACCCAGAAGGCAGAGCTTGCAGTGAGCCGAGATCGGGCCAC
>NW_012104253.1:7364963-7395437 GCF_000951045.1 Mandrillus leucophaeus
CTACGGTTTTCTTATCTGCTACAGATATTGTATTGTCTTGACCTCTTCTATGTTGTCATCTAACCGTTTCAGCTCTAGAGCTACTTCCATGGTAACATGCACTGTGGCCTTGGCCAAGCCCCATCACTGCTGAACCTCAGGCTTCTTAGCTATAATTCAATCTCTAAGCTTTCATTAAGGGTGTAGAGTTCATGGAGTCCTTTGCCATCACACACATGGAGGCTTCAAAAACGAGTGGGACCAGGTTAACCACGTTCTTGCCTTGAAGATGTTCCCAATTTATAGATTGAAAGGGTTCAACCAGCATGAAGCACAGAATGTATAGGGAGTATGGTTGCTGCTGTGGCTATTGTTTTTAGTGAAGAAGTGGTAACAGTCTCAGAATTCCAATGGAAGACCCCTGAGAGATGCCTAGAGATGCCTGCAGTGCCAGTGGTCATGAGGATGATTGGGTCAATGTTTGGCAGGGGCATCTTTGTTTCGAAGATTTCACGGTGCTAAAGAAGTTAATGTGTAAATTAAAATCAATTATCTTCAGATAATTGCCTTTGCCTCCATCTTTCTCACTCTTATTCTCCTCTTTATTCCCTCGGCCTTGAAGGCCTACAGCTTGGAATGATGGCACATGAAGTTGAAAGTAAAGTGGCGTGCTCCTCAGATCACAATGAGAGGGGCTAAATCGTGTGCTCAGATCAATCAAGAGACATGAGGTCCTAAGTCCCTGATTCTCATGCCACTGCTACTCTTTCTCAATGTCATTCCTTTGAGTTCTTTTTCCTAGAGGACCCCAAATCTCTCACGCTAAGGACTTTATGGTCACTTCCCAGCTGTGTGACCTTGAGTTAGTCACGTTCCCTCTCTGAGGCTTAGGTTTTTCATCTATAAAACTGGGCAATATTAACCTACCTCAATGGGGGCTGTTATGAGGATTGAATTAGAAAACAGTCCCTGTTACATGACTGGGAAGGAAAGCTATTGATACCATTGTGCTTTAGGCTACACTGGTTCTTAAAAAATTTGTAACCCAAATATAACCAGGCCAGAGGTCCAGTCTCTGCATAGAGTAGCTTTTGAATAAACAATAGTTTGACAGTCAAAAGTAATTCTTAAAATCTTTTCTGAAATATCCTATAGACTATTGAAGGATGTGCAATTCACATTCTACAGCAAAACATTTTAAAAGCATCATTCCCTATTTACTCCCCTCTCAACCTTCAAGCTGTCCCATAACTTCCCCATAAGACTTTCTCCTTCTCTCCTATTTCCACTTAAGGCACCATGCAGCCTATGGTCTCTTTGCTTTGCCTGTCACCTGACTTCCTGCTCTACCTCTCTTCCTTCTGGTAATCCATTCCCATTCCTGAATACAGTGCCTTACCTAGGCCATTAGGAGTCCTTCCAACTATGCAGTTCTTTCTACTCATTAGACTGCCCAACAGACAGAAGGTCTGAGATCATGCAGAAAGACTGTGAGTCCTGTTGAGAAGGTCAGGTGTGTGCACAGGCTGCAAATACTGCTACAACACTTAGATCCACTAAATTACACATAAATAATTTGAATTGCTTTTAGAGCAATGCACAAAATAGAGGACACTCTTTGTTGCCAGCAAAGGCTTCAAGCTTTGAATGCTTACTTGGCTTCTTACCTGGAGAACTGTGTTTTTAGCCCACCTGGCATCAGGTTAGAAAGAGGCCAGCAAATCCCATGAAAGGCCTTCTGAGCTTTGAAGGCTTCACTGGGAGAGAGGAAAGAGAAAAAACTCTTTTCTGCCAAAGTCAACTGCCTACTCCTTTCCCATGATCTTGCCCTGTTTGGCCTTCTGATGAAGGTGGCATCTTTCAAAAAGGACTATCATTCTACAGCCACAGGTGCCAAGACCTCAAGAGATAAGAGAATGTTTACTCAAAGGAGAAAACCACCCTCTGCTCACTGCTCTTCTTACATTGAAAGCTCCATTCCCTGTTAGAGTGTCCTTGTTAGATGTTTTAAAGGCCTTTGTTTTGTCCTCAACTTCAGGGTGGATGGAAGAGAAATGTTGAAGAAAAGGTATGTAGACCAAAGTCCAACCCGGCCTCCTGTGGACATTTGCTAGATAGAGTTATTGGTATCTGGAATGGGCACAGGGTCCACCGAAACCTCTGAACCTTAACTCAAGAGCCAAGAGCATCACCTCATTTGGATCTGAGCAGAATCCCATCAGCAGCTCCCTCCAAGGAAGGCCCATCACTCAGCAAGCCGTTCCCAGGGTCTTCAGTCCCCATTAGTATTTAATGTTATTCCTATGGTAAGCGATGGCTGGGTTCAGCTCTTTTGGAATGGGTCTGGGTTTAGTTTGCCCATGGAAAAGGATGCATTAGTGAGATTAAATGGGGCTTGTCATGCCAGCACATGTCACTGGAGCTGCTACAGACAATAACGACAGCAGGAAACGATCTTTCGCAAATGATGAATTCGTGTCTAGATTGGATTGTGCTTTTTTGTAAAGGTGTGTCGGGGGTCACAGCTTCACACAGTCCAAACGGGTTTCCTGACAGGCTGCCAGCTCTAGAGTCTTGCAGTAGATTGGGTGCTTGGTTAAATGCAAGCTAATGTTTGTGCCTTTCATGGAGATGCAAGCACCAGCAGCAAGACAAAAAGAAAGTAAAAATTAACAGCGGGAGGAAAATGGGGAAAACTACTTGTTGTATTCCAGGCACCGAATTATACTGCTCAATTAATTTTTCTGGCTCCCTCTAAATGGTGGGCTCCTCAAGAGTGAGAACCACAGCTTATCCAGTTCTATTCTCCCAATTTTATTATGGCACCTGGCACATAGTAAACACTCAGAGATTGATGAATGTATGAATGGCCAAACTCTGCTTGATTCCCATTTTAGAGGAACAAAATCCAGACAGATACATAGCTTTAAGTGAGAAAAAATCAATAAAACAGTCTAAGCACATTATAATACAATGGCATAAAGCAGTATCATGAAGTCATTAAAAATAATGGTGGATTCAGATGATTGGATGAATACAATGTGGAATAAGCATGCAATAGAATATTATTTAGCTTTAAAAAGGAGGGGAATTCTGACACATGCTACAACATGGATGAACCTTGAGGACATTATACTAAGTGAAATAAGCCAGTCAAAAAAGAGCATGTATTGGATGATTCCATTTGACTGGATGACTCCATTTGACGATGATATGAGTTATCTGGAGTAGTTGAATTCATAGGGACAGAAAGTAGAACTGTAGTTGCCAGAGGCTCAGGGAGAGAGGTATGGGGAGTTGTGTAATGGGTACAGAGTTTCAGTTTTGCAAAATGAAAAGAGTTCTGCAGAGGAATTGTAGTATTGGTAGCACACCAATGTGAATGTACTTAATGCCACTGAACCGTACTCATAAAAATGTACAGTTAAGATCGTAAATTGTATACTTTGTGCATTTTACTGCAAGTAAAACAAACGTAGGAAATTTTGTCCAAATGGAAAAATGCAATATGTTTTGTCCAAATGGAAGAATGCAAAATGGCATAGACATGCACATGAAAAGGAATAAGCAAAGAGAAAACCACTGCATGGTGGGTGGTGGCATCATCACGATTATATCATTTTTAAAATGTATTTAATATTTACACATTTCCTTTAAAAACTTGTTTTACTCAAAAAAGTAAAGATATCAAAAGAATACCTAGCAGGAGAAAGGAATAAAAGCACAAATAGATCTGAATGATACTGACAACATGGCTGTGGTCATGGGTTCCTGATGTAGAGGGATGCAGAGCTCGTTAAGTGCCAATGTCCCTTAGTCACTTCCCTTTGATGATGATGGTGGTGGTGATGATGATGGTGATGGTGATGGTGGTGGTGATAATGATATCGGTGGTGGTGATAATGATGCTGGTGATGATGGTGGTGATGATCATGGTGGTGGTGGTGATGATGATATTGGTGGTGGTGGTAATGATGCTGGTGATGATGGTAATGGTGGTGGTGATGATGATGATGATCATGGTGGTGGTGGTGGTGATGATGGTGGTGGTGGTGGTGATGCTGGTGGTGGTGGTAATGATGCTGGTGGTAGTGGTGATGATGATGGTGGTGGTGGTGGTGATGATGGTGGTGGTGGTGTGGTGATGATGATATTGGTGGTGGTGGTAATGATGCTGGTGATGATGGTGGTGGTGGTGATGACGATGGTGATGGTGGTGGTGGTGATGATATTGGTGGTGGTGGTAACGATGCTGGTGGTGGTGGTGATGATGATGGTGGTGGTAGTGGTGATAATGCTGGTGGTGGTAATGATGATGGTAGTGATGATGATGATGGTGGTGGTGATAATGATGATGGTGGTGCTAATGATGGTGGTGGTGGTGAGTGAGTGGTGGTGATGATGTTGGTCGTGGTGATGATGTTGGTAATGATGATGGTGGTGGTGATGGTGGTAGTGATGGAGGTGATGATGGTGGCGATGGTGGTGGTAATGATGGTGGTGATGGTGGTGGTGATGATGGTGATATAGTTGAACTGTGGAAAACAGAATTAAATAAATTGGAAGGAATTCAATAACACATACTTGATGCTAAAACATGAAGGTAGATCAACGTTCTAGGCAGAGACTCAAAGACTGGGATTGCTGTTAATGCAAGAGTTTGGTGATGAATGTCAGGGATAGAGGTGCACATACATGTGCCTATGCTGAACTGGGAACCATGAAACCAGAGTTCCAACACACCCTGTGTATATCAATTATCTTCTTGAATCCTCACTCTATCTGTGAAATAAAAAGTCTGCACTGAGGAATCTCCAAGCAACCTTTCAGCTCTGACAGTTTCCAAATGGACTGAACTTTACCAGCCCCTTAGAAGATAAAAAAAGACAGAAATACTCCAATGTTGAATGTCTAACAGGAGCTCCTGTTAAAAAAGCATTTCCATGAAGTTATTTTTAAAATAATTGAATGCATATTGCAATGCTCACAATAAATATATGAATACAAACAAGAGAAATTCATGTAAATATATAATTATATTATGCACATTATATAAATGTCATATAAACTCTGAGAGGGTAGAAACCAACCATGACTACAGATAATCCTGAATAAATTACTTGTTATGCTTAGTTGTTTTGCATTATGAAAAATGACCTCTGTGGCTCCCTGTTTTTTATTTATCTTTGTGTAGGTCTTACCCACCATAGAAACTCAATAGTGGCAAAACAAAAGGCATTTCAATTGAACATTTTAGAAGATATCCAAGTGTCACATCTTTCTGATTCACACCAATGTGCCCAAGTAGCATGCCGCTGTGGCAGGAGTGTACAAAGGGATGAATTGAGGAAGGAGAAGACCCTTGGAGGACCCTGAAGGCGCAGCTGGGAGAGATGAGAGAACAGAACAAGATGGTGACTATTCACAACATGTAATTGAGTTTGGCGTCTTCTGTTGCCATTGAAGAGGTTTGGTGACCACGGGCCTCTGGCACAGAGTAAGTTGGATAAGGTCAGTATCTTTACTGAGTTTATCCTTGAGCTCACTGAGGTTCCCTGATAAACAGGAAGTTGGAGCCATCAGACCCTGTGCAAGGATGTGGGGACAGATGCTAAGACCAGAAGGCTGGTCCCCTGAGAGAATTCAGAGAAAATTCTCCCAGCTCTTGAAAGATTCACTAGATACTGAGAAAACTTGGGGAAGTGGGGAAGGCAAACCACGCAGGTGCCTCTCTAGGTCTTACAAGACCTCCTGGGTAAATAAATTGAATGGTAACGGTTGCAAGTCAAGGTGATGTGTTTGCATGCAGAGGTCACTCGCAAATTCTGAGTTTGCACATAGGATGTTTGCTCTATGAAGGTATCACAGAACATTTTCTGTTTATTCCACTTCTCAACATAATGTTGTGGGAAAGTGATAGTTCTACTCTTCAGAGATGCCCACAAGAGTTGGGAAAAACTAAATGCCAGACAGAAGTGGGCAGCCCCTGCCTGTGGTTCTGCACCAAGTTTAAGGTTGAAAACTAGGGTGAACATTTATTTACCTGGTTTTCTGAACACACCATGCCAAACAATTGATCTTGGCATACTGGCATAACTGATTCTCTGGGAAGGGAAAGGTAAATCTCTGGAGAAGGCTGTTATGGACTGAATTTTTGTGTCCTCTAAAATTCATATGTTGAAGCCTTACCCTCCAATATAATAATATTTGGAGGTGTAGACGTTGAGATATAATTAGGTTTATATAGGATCACAGAGGTGGGCCTGCCATGATGGATTTAGTGTTCTTATAAGAAGAGGGAGAACTCCAACATGTGAGAACACAGCAAGAAGGCAGGCATCTGCAATCCAGGAAGAGACCCCTCACCTCAAACTGAGGCCACTCAACATGCAGAATTTTGTTATGACAGCCCTAGCAAATCAACACAATGATGACAATGACAATGACCACACATGCTGGCAACTTAATCTCAAACTTCCCAGCCTCTAGAACTGTGAGAGAAAAGAAAATCTATTATTTAAGCCACAAGGTCTACCATAATTCATTATAGCAGACTAAGACAGATGCAGTGATCATATTATTTACTTCTTATTAACTAAATAGTAATAATGATGATGATGGTTCTGGTTGACTCATGTTCCCCTAAAATTATATGTTGGACTCTTAACACATATTACCTCAGAATATCACTGTATATGTAAATAGGGTCATTGCAAATTAAGATGAGGTCTTCAGGGTGGACCCAATCCAATATGATTGGTTTACTTATGAAACGGAAAATTTGAGGGCCAGGCATGGTGGCTCATGCCTGTAATCCCAGCACTTTGGGAGGCCAAGGCCGAGGGATCACCTGAGGTTGGGAGTTCAAGACCAGCCTGACCAACATGGAGAAACCCCATCTCTACTAAAAATACAAAATTATCCGGGCATGGTGGTGCATGTCTGTAATCCCAGTTACTCTGGAGGCTGGGAGGCAGAAGAATCGCTTGAACCCAGGAGGCGGAGGTTGTGGTGAGCCAAGATAGCGCCATCACACTCCAGCCTGGGCAACAAAAGCAAAACTGCATCTCAAAAAAAAGGGGGGAGCAGGAATTTTGGACACAGATACAGGGAGAATTTCACATGAACGTGGAAGTAGAGATCAGGGTGATGCTTCTACATACCAAGTGATACGGTTTGCCTGTGTCCCCACCTAAATCCCACCTTGAATGGTAACTCCCATAATTCCCATGTATTGTGGAAAGGGAGAAAATTGAGTCACGGGGACAGTTTCCCCCATGCTGTTCTTGTGGTAGTGAATAAGTCTCACAAGATCTGATGGTTTTATAAGTTTTCCCCTTTCACTTGGCTCTCATTTGCTCTTGCCTGCTGCAATGTAAGACATGCCTTTCATCTTCCACCATGATTGTGAGGCCTCCACAGCCACATGGAACTGTGAGTCCATTAAATCTCTTTTTCTTTATAAATTACCCAGTCTCAGGTATGTCTTTATTAGCAGCATGAGAAGAGACTAATACACCAAGGAATGCCAAAGCAAACACCAGAAGCCAGGAGTGAGGCCTGGAACAGATTCTCCCTCAGTGCTCTCAGTAAAAGAACAACCCTGCCTTGCCACCCCTTGATTTCAGATTTCTCGCCTCTGGAACTGTGAGGCAACAAATGTCTGTTGTTTAGGCCACCCAATGAGCAGGATTTCGTGATAGCAGCCCTGGCAAACCAACACAAGGACGACGATGGCAATGACCACAACACTGCCTTACGAGTGAGTACACACTCACTTTACACAGAGGGCACAGCAGGGAGAGATGAGAGAACAAAACAAGATGGTGGCCATTCACAACATGTAACTGAGGTCAGGATTTTCTTCAGCTTCTTCATTAGAGACGTTTGGTGACCACGGGCCTCTGGCGCAGAGTAAGCTGGATAAGGACAGTCCTTGAGTTCACTGAGGTTCCCTGATAAACAGGAAGTGGAGCCATCAGACCCTGTGTGAGGATGCAGGGAAGGGTGCTGACTAAGACCAGAAGGCTGGTCCGCTGGGAGAATTCAGACCATGGTGATCATATCACTTGGTGTGTGATTGCCCCCCAGGCCATGGTGGTTGCACTTACAAAGCATAAAGGAGATGAGGGCAAGACCCCAGCTGGAGGCAGAGACCAGGCTTAGTGGTTATTCAGCCACCACTATCTGCATGGCTTTGGGAAAGCAGCTTAGCCTTGGGCAAATGGTTTGACCTCTCTGGCTCCAGTGTCCTCATCTCTAGAAGAAGGGTGACATCACAATGCAAGGGCTTGCCACTTGCTGCAATTATGTAAGAGATTGTGTACAAAAGTGCTCGGCTCCTCATAAATACTTTACAACTAACTACTTGCTGCTATGTTTTAATTCTAGAGTTTCCAGTTTACAAACCCTTTGCAGAGACACCATCTAATCTTCCCACCCATCTTGTCCCCAGCTCACTACTGGTATTATGATTCTCTTCTCTACAAAAACAGGGAAACAGCAGCTTCTAAGAGTCCTGGGTTGTTGGCTCCTAAATTGTTCACCCTGACCTAGCTTGGAGGCCCCCACTTTTCCCCAGCCACTTGAGGCTTGCTTAGCCTGGAGAAAATGTGTGTTCCACTTAAGCCGCTTAATGTGTAGATTTTATGCCCTAAACAAAGATAACACTAATGAATTCACAGTCAACCTTTTCAGCCCTGTGATAGAAAAAGATTTTCAGTCACTTTAGCCCAAGCTACATTTGCACCCAGGGTCACTCAAAGAAAAGGACAACACATTAATCTTTGTCCTCCTTGTGTTGAACAACCTCTCAAATAATCCATAGCACCGCATGAAGTGAAACTCAAAACCTTAAAACGCCATCTATCTGGTCCCCAATTAAAACATAATCTTTTTAAGCTGCCAATACCCACTGACCGGAATCAATAGAGGGGAAGATTATGAATGGCATTTCCTAGTGATCTGGTCGGACAGGGAATGGATTGCTGCTGTCATGTCCGGAGGGAGGGGAAAGTGGATGTCCAAGGTAACCGCAGATAACCTGGCTTCACCCTCTCGTGTAACTAATGTGGAAATCATATCTTCTGTGTACAGTCATAGAGGTGATCTTTTAAAAATTCCTGCTAAGCCACAGTTTAAGTTTCAGGGAAATGAATTAAGTACTGCTCCAAGCATTCCACGGATATCTTGTAAGAGCATCCTCTGTGCCAGGTGCTCTGCTAAATGTGGAGGATGGTGAGATTGATGTGGAGTTGGTGATGTTCTGGGAGCCACCAGTCTTCCTCCCTTCCCCCTTTTAACACATGAGAAAAATGGGGCTTAAAGTTGGCATGGGATTTCACACAGGTGACAGAGTCTGCACCCGGCCTGGGCTCCTGATGCTGAGGCTGCTGCCCTTTCGATCTCACCACACTTCAGTTCAACTGGCTCTGAACTTCACACCCACTGGGGTCTTTCCACACAACAGACGTGAGTGGTCCCTGAAAATCTAGCAGTGGCCACACCCACAGTAGCTCAGGACTTCTCTCTGAAACATTTGCCACATCAGATGAGGATAAGACTTGAGGCCAAAGCTTCATTCCCAGAAGTCACTGAAAATGCACTGCTCTGGTCACTTTGACCTACATTTCCATGTTCTGTTTCTAGGCCAGCATGGTGGATTGGCAGCTGTGTTCTAATTCCCCAGCCTCAAAAGTCATCATTCTCTATAAACACCGCTTCTTTTCCCATTTTGGACATCACCTGGATTTAAGAGGGTTTTGGGGAGAGATGCTGACAGTGGGCGTCTACTCTGTACCAGGCGTGACGACTTACCGCATATGAACCTGCGGTGGGAAGGTGGCTTGAGTGCAAATGCTCAGTGGGAAGGACACTGCTTTTTCCAGGTGATGGGCCCTCCTCCATCCCACTCCCTAAAATGTCTTTCTGGTAGGTGGAGTCTGGGCTTCAGGGATGGAAAAACAGGGAGTGGACTAAGGAAGGCCCAGAGAAGCTAAGGACGACAGGAGATGGCCTTGAGAGAGATCTTTATAGTGAATGAAGCACGAGGGGCTTTATAATGAACTATGGGAGAGTGTTGTATAATGAGAAAAAGATGAGTCAAGATGGAGAGGCAGAGGGCAAGAGAGAGAGAGGCCAAAGCAAGCCTCATGGGCTGGGAGAACCATATTGGTCTCCCCGGTGCTGAGTTGGCTTAGCAAAGAGTGTTCCAAAGAGGCACGGGGTATGATGAAATTAGGGAGGAGAGAAAATGGAATGTGAGAGAGAAAATGGAATGGGGGAGCACAAATTGGGTCATTTTCAATGTCTTTCAAGACACTCAAGTTCAAGGTTAGAGTCATTTCATTACTCTAGTTGCTCAGGCTGCTCATTTCTTTGATTGTGATCCTTTCCATGTGGATTCAGAAATCACACAGGATCTATTTCAGAGGAGCATCATGCTGGGACCACGGACTAAGGACATCCTTCAAGACAGAGATTGGCAGTTGTCAGAGGAGGCGGGACTGTGCCCCAGAAAAGGGGAATTATTTTAATGAGGTACCAGCAGATGTCTACAGCACTGACTCACCCAGGGCCACACTAGCCATAGGTGGCCAGGCTAGAATCCAGCCCCAAGTTCCCCTGTCTCCAAGACCTCTGCTATTTGTCTTTGACCAGCTTCCTCCCCTGGTCTGGCCACCATGCCTCGTGCAGGGCTAATGGGGTAACATGACAGTATCCATGGTGATATGGTTTGGCTCTGTGTCCCCACCCAAATCTCATCTCCAGCTATAATCTGCACATGTGGAGGGAGGGACCTGGTAGAGGGGATGGATCAAGGGGGCGGTTTCCCCCATGCTGTTCTTGTGATAGTGAGCGAGTTCTCATGAGATCTGATGGCTTTATAAAGGGTTCTTCCCACTTTACGTGCTCTCTCTCCTGCCACCATATAATACGTGCCTGCTTCCCCTTCCACCATGACTGTAAGTCTCCGGAGGGATCCCAGCCATGCAGAATGGTGAGTCAATTAAGCCTCTTTCCTTTATAAATTACCCAGTCTTGGGTATTTCTTTAGAGCAGTGTGAGAATGGCCTAATACACACGGTCTAAAGATGGAGCCATGAGGACCCTTTGGAAGACAAGGCCTCATGCCCTTGGTGGCACCTCTGTGAGAGGTGAGCACCTTTATGACAGCTGAGCTCCAGGAAACTGGGAGAACTGTGCTGGGCCTGGACTGGGTAGACAGGGTGGGGGAGTGGTAAGAGCATCCTGATTTGGCAGAGCAGGGTTTATGAGAGTAGAGGGCTAATTGGAAAGACAAGCAAGGCTTAGACAGGTAGGGCCTTGAATGCCAACAGAAGGGCTTTGAGAAGGCACATTTCCATAGAGACTCTCTAAGGAGGAAACTCAGTCCAGTTGCTTAGAGATGTAGTCCCTCGTGCTTAGAAAGAGTTCAAGGGAGAATGTCAGGGACCCCACGTTTTGCCATTGTTCTGTTTCTTGTCCTGACCCTCCTGAAGCAGAAGTAGTCTGATCAAGGTCTATTTCTGACCTACATAACACCAGAAATCTTTAAAAGTCAGATTTGAGAACTTAATATAACAGTGACCTTCTGATGCTTTCAAAAACAGTGCATCTCTATAAACAACTCCCTAATTCATTAAGTGGGACAGTCATTGAAATGCTAAAATAGATCTGGATCTGAGAGACTCATAGCTGGGGTTTGGAGGGAGACTTGCTGTTCCTTGGATACCCTGGAATACTCGTTCTCTCTCTCTCTGTCTCTCTCTCTCTCCCCCCAATCCCCTCTCCCCCTCTCTCCCCATCTGCAAGAATTCCTTTTGAAATGTACACACACTCACACATACACAGGACGAGGGTCAATGTATCTATCAGTGACAATATACCCACCAGTGACATTTTAGCATCATAACACCATATTTTAAAACAAGCAAATTGGATTTAAAATTTTTGTATGGTTTTTGTTTCCATGGAATTTACATTTGGTTCACTGGCGACCAAAAGAATCAGAATAAAACTTCAATTGTTATTTCATAAAAAGACAGAAAATAATGTTTAATCTTTATGAAAAATATAAGAAATAGGTACACAAAACACATGAAATATTTACAGTTTAATGTCATCAGAAACCCAGATGTCCATCTGTGGATCATTTTATAAGGAATCTCTCCATCTATTGAAAATCAAGCTCAGTTTTACTCTAAAGCGTGAATGTGCCAAGGAGAATGTCAAATGGTGCAAGAGACCCCCAAGCTCTCTGTGTGACACTTGGCCCTGCCCCATCCCAGCATTTCATCCTCATGCCTCACTTATGACATTGGTGTAATTGCCCTATTTTGCCAGGTGGCTTGTCAAGGATGAGTGAATCAATTTGGGTGTTTTGGGCTGCAAGGAACAAAAATAGGCGTGTAGCTGGCTAACCAATGAGGAAGGCCAGACTTCAGTTCCCTCTTTCTCCTGATGGTCTCTTAGCTTTGCTCCTCTCAGCCAAGTCTTTTAACGTCCAACGAGGCAGATCACTAGATGGGAGCAGCATGCGTCCACGTCACATCTGGAGCAAAAGAGAGGAACTAGCTTCCCGTGGCTCCCTTCTGAGAATGAGGAAGTTTATTTCCCAAAAGAACTGGGCAAGTACCTCTGGTTTCCTTGACCCAAGTTGACCCAAGCCTGCCCATTTCTTTTCTTTTCTTCTTTTCTTTCTTTCTCTCTTTCTTTCTCTCTCTCCCTCTCTCTTTCTCTCTTTCTCTGTCTCTCTTCCTTCCTTCTTTTCTTTTCTTTCTTTTCACAGTCTCACTCTGTCGCCCAGGCTGGAGTGCAGTGGCATGATCTTGGCTCAATGCAACCTCCGCCTCCTGGGTTCAAACGATTCTCCTCCCTCAGCCTCCCAATCTGGGATCCCAATCTGGGATTACAGGCATGTGCCACCATGCCCAGCTAATTTTTGTATTTTTAGTAGAGACAAGGTTTCGCCACGTTGACCAGGCTGGTCTTGAACTCCTGACCTCAAGTGATCCCCTCATCTCGGCCTCCCAAAGTGCTGGGATTAGAGGCGTGATCCACCACCCCCTGCCAAGCCTGCCCATTTCTGAACCACCCCAGGGCACCTGGGATTTCCTCCAGGGGCCGGGCCCAGTCAGCTGAGGCAGGGACTGGTGGCGTCCACCGCAGGTTCTCAGCTCGAAGGTGTCCGAGAGCCCTCAGTGTGGGTGAGTCGCCAGAAATTAATGGTAAAATATGTAACACAAGCAACCATTGCTATGCATGCTCTGAAATATCTGAAAACATTCAATTCTTTCATGAATAAGATTTTAAATACTGTTTCCCTGCCTCACAAACTGACCCAGATTAGACATAAAAGAAATTATTGGACCTTAAGGTAAAAACACTGCACACAACACACACCCACAAACACACACACACACACACTCTCTCTTTAAAGATCAGAAACAGATAAAATGAAAACCAGCATGTACATTATGGAATTTAAAAACGTAAGCTGGTAACCCGGAGACATTATTAATTTTGAAGTTATAACTAATGTGATTCATAAGAAATACTGAATGATGATGTCAAAGAACCTATAACTGTTAAAATGCTGAAACGTAAAATACACTACAAACAATCAGACATTGTGATTATGAAGAAATTATTTTGCTCAGCTGAGTTTTCTTACTAATTTTTAAGTGAGCAAATGTCTTTCATAACAACACATTGATTAATGGTGACGCTTATTAGGAGCTCATTAAATGCCAAGTATACCCCGTATCATTTCACTTCATCTCCACATCACTTGGGAAGGAGGTGCTATCCCTGTTTATGAAGGAACTTAAAAACTGAGGCTTGGGGAAATTCCTTAATTTTCTAAGACACCCAGGTAAGGAGATGTCAGCTCCAGGCCTGGACCATCTAACCATCGTGCATCGGGAAGGAATTCTCCGAGGCTTCCCTAGGCTGGGTTCGTGGATTTCATTCAGTATTCACTGGCTTAAAATCATTAATTGAGTGCCTTCTGTGTTCCAGCCAGGCGCTATGTTAAGCATCAACAGGAACTGCTTCGAAACAAAGCACAAACCCCAAGAAAGGCTTTGTTTTGGCATTTCATTTTTCCGAAGGGCCAGAAACTCAATACAGAGTCCATGATTTCACCTGTCAGAAAAAAAAAAGTCAATGCCAATGTCAAGAATTTCCATCTGTCTTTTATGTATCTATGGCTGGGACAATTTAACATGACTGAGGGTCTTGATTTTATCCACAAATACTTTTTTGAAACAATAATCTTTCTCTAAAAGAAGGCAGTAGGCCCTACACTATGGGTATATTATAATTTACCATATTCAGCTATTATTGAAAATGTATTTGGCTTTCAAATTTTTATATTATAAATATTACTGAATTATATATATATATTTATCTATAACTTTTGACTATAATTCTCTAGGTAGAAAAGATACCTAGAAATTTAATTACAGTCAAAACATGGGAACATCTCCAGGGCTCTTAACGAGTGATCTGATGAATTATTGTCCCAAAGTGACAGATGAGCATGTCCATTTCAGCCCAAATAGGTCCCCATGGAGCCTGAGACTGACTCAAGCCTTTGGAATGTGGTGAAATGGACCATCTCAAGGTACTATTCTAGGGTTTGGTTCTAGGCATGGCCTCTTTTGAGTGATGGTAATTACTGGTGTAAACGACACACTTTCTTGTTAGAGGGTCGTTTAGATGAATTTAAGTGGACACATGTCCACTTAAATGAATATAAGTTGCCAGGTCAACTGAGTTATTTGTCAGGAGTGAATCTGCAGGCCTTCCAGGTAACCCCTCACCGTCGGTGACTTGGGAATGGCCAAGCCTATGCTCAAGTCCAAAACTGACAGAGGCCTGAGTTTCTCAGGGGCAGTTTCCATTTTCCCTTCTAGGGGCCAGGATACAGAAAGTGGTAGACCATCACATTAAAAAAAAAAATCTATATATATACACATCCTTGCATTCCTTCAACATGGTTACAAAAGTTCTTCCAAATGAATGACAACAATTATTCTGCAAGTCCCTTCCTGATTTTGATGGGTAAGATTCTAAGCAATTCTGCAGCACCACGGCACCCCCCAACCCCCAAGTATAGCACTGGGCACTGAGCAGGTATGCAGTAATTATTTGATGGGCTCCATCCATATTCGAGTCAGAATAGTTTCCTAATGTCCAGCCTTTACTTGCAAAGATTCTCCTCCACTTTTACTTTGAAACAGAATTATTTGAGAGCTCCATCTTAACGTTCAATGTTTAAAGAAAAGCAATGTTTGCTAAAGAGCAGGGATCAGAAAACTACATCCCACAGGCCAAATTCAGTCTACTATTGTTTCTGTATGGGCTGAGACCTAGGAATGACCTCTACATGTTTGAATGTTTGAGAAATAAAACAAAAGAATAATATTTCATGACACCTGAAAATTATACGAAATTCTAATTTCAGTGTGTATCATTGAAATTTGTTTTTTGTTGTTGTTTGTTTGTTTGTTTGTTTTGAGACACAGTTTCACTCTTGTTGCCCAGGCTGCAGTGCAACAGCACAATCTTGGGGTTTCACCATGTTGGCCAGGCTGGTCTTGAACTCCTGACCTCAGGTGATCTGCCTGCCTTGGCCTTCCAAAGTGCTGGGATTACAGGTGTGAGCCAACTGCTTCTGGCCTGAAATTTGATTAGAACACTGTCATGCCTTTTTGTGACCATATTTTCTACAGCTGCTTTCATGCTACACTGGCAGAGTTTGGGGGAGCAGGGGTGCAGAGAACCTGTGACCCACAAAGCCTAAAGTATTTGGTATTTAGCCTTGTAGAGAAAAAGTTTGCTGACCCTGCTACAGAGGACTTGTCTTATTTAAAGTATCTAATAATCGAATAAAGAAAGCAGAATATAAATAAAAATAGTCTGTGCACCCCCCACAAATAAAGACATGTCATATATCATTAAGAAGCTATCAGATTTCTGTTTTTTTTATTTTTAATCTACATCTGACTTTTAAAAAATATACACATGCCAGAGATTGCAAGCAGAGTGGTTCAAAAAGGAGTAGTAAAATGCAAATTCAGTTTTCATCTTTTAACAAGCACAACAAAACAAAAAATAATAATAAGGCATATATTCTAAAAATTGCCAAAACGATCCCAGAGAGCCATGGGGCTGAAATCAGTTGTGACACAGGCTTGCCTCCCTTGCCTGGTACTAATTCTGTAAGGGAAAAGGTGGGATTGACCTTCACAAGAGATTTAAATGGTCTTTAAAAAAAAAAATCCAGCAGGCCAGCCCCCTGTAAACAGGAATGGGGCCTCTCCCACCTTCCTCCTATGGTAAAGGTTGCTCCTCAAAGTCAGTAAGTAACTTACGGTAATGGATTTCAAAGTCAAGAATCTAATGCAAATCTAAGTATTTGCTTATACACTCTCTGAATTCTCGACAGATTAAGTTTGGAAGTATTTTCATAGATCATATCTACATAATCTAATAGAGATGATTTCAGGAACACAGAAGACGTTTCCTGTGATGTGTTTGCCGGCGTGCCGCTTCTCGCCAATAACATTAATAAAGTATGTGTTTTTGTTTAAATTTTTTTATTTCATCCAATTTATAGAACAATGTTGAGAGGTTTTAAATAATACTCTGCTTCTGTTGAGGTCTTTATCTTGACAAAACTACTGGAGAGAAATGGACGATTCTGAGGATAAGGGATCTTTGTCTCTGTTAAGTTTATGTAACATAATTGACTTTGTTAAAGGATGTTTCGGAATCGTGTGATTTACATCTTGGGAGAGCTTAATACATCACCCACACGAGGTTCCACTTATTTAAATATTTCATTTTAAAAGGTGCAGCAGGCCCGTAACTTCATCAGCACCCACCCTTCCCAGCTGAAATGGATTCTCTAGCTCAATCATTACACCCGCGAATCGAACAAATGAAGTCTCTTCGCCGCTTCCCTTGACAAGGACCCCTGTGCTGTTGCATTACCTTTCTCCATCAAGTTACATGAGGCCCAGGCAGGATTTTCCTAAGCTAATGTCACTGGGGGGGATCAGAAAAGATTAGACTCTTGAAACTTCCATTTTTCTAGTGTAAGTCATTTTTTCAGGTGTAAAGCATGTCAATGCATGCAAGTCGATGGGGAGGTGAGGAGGACAGAGCAGCATGTGCTTACGTGCATGCTCTGAGTGCCCTGTCATTCACTCCCAGCTTCATCGTTCATCAGCTGTGTGGGCTTGGGTGTGTTGCTTGACCACTCCGAGATTCCCTTTTCTCTGCTATACACTTACGCCAATAGTACTGAAGCCTTGCACCATAAATGCATGCACCAGATGATGGGCACAGGCTCTGCCAAGACTAGTGTCATCAAGATAGCCAGCTCATGTCCTCAAGGAGCTCCAGAGAGTCCATTTCCTTCTCCAGAGCTCCCTCCTCATCAGAGCTCACATTACTGGGAGGGTTAGACCATAGGCAAGTCAACAGACAACTGAAGCAGACACTGTCAGATTGGATGAAGCATTGTGAAGAACATCAAATAGGATGACCCCCCAAAACGAGTAATGGGGCTGGGGAGATGCTTCTTTCAAGAGGGGCAGCGGAGAAGTCCTTGCTGAGCACAGACCTGAAGGAGTCTGGCCAGGCAGAGACCCAGGGATGAGCACTTCAGGCAGAGGGAAGAGCAGGTGCCACTGCCCCACGGCAGACCGAGCAGGTGTAACCAAGGCAGAAAGCTGTGCAGGTGGCACAGGGAACAGAGAGGGAAGGGAAAGCAAGAGTGGAGACGGGTTCAGGTGAGGCTGAGCTCTGCAGGTCTTGGAACAGAGCTTGGCTTTATTCCGAGGGCAGTAGAAAGCCACTCAAGAGTTTAAGGGTGGAAATGCCATAAATGAGTAAATGAATAAATAGGAGTGAATGAATGAATGAATAAGGCCCATAAAAGAACTTTTTAAAGCATTATACACACACACACACACACACACACACACACACACACACACACACAAAGGAGCTATGTGTTTATTGCCCTTGTATTCTGCAGAAGCCCAAATACAAGAGAAAGTTAGATCTGGGACTGGTGCAATAACCTGAAGTGACCTCAACTAAGGCTAATTTGGGATGCTTAGAGAGGTCACGCGGCATAGTCATCCCTTCTACGGGCATGAGCTTACAACTGTAAGTGCTGAGCATCATTTTAACAACTATGCCAAAAGAACAGCTCAGATCACAAATACGCACTTACAGGAGAAAATGTGCAAATGGTCGTAATGTTATGTGAGTGAGCACCTGTGCCTTGGGATACAGCCTCCAGAGGAACATAGATTTGAAGGGTGCTGTTCCTCAAACAACTCCGACAATCATGCTTACTGGTGTCAAAGTAGATTATGCAAGCTTCAAGTGACATGTAAATATGCGCATATATATTATGTGTAACTAATATGCAAGGCCCCATGAAACGTAACAGAGCCAAAAAAACTTTTTAAAATTACTATTTTATGTTGTATGAGACCTTAAGTATATGTTAGTAAATTAATAAATTGATTATTCCAAGTTGATTTTTTAAGTAGTCAGCAACACTTTGTGGGAGATCTTTTCATTGAGAAGATAAGGGATGACATGACACTTGGGTTAATCTCATATTTATGTATGTGCAACTTACATTGAAACTCACCAATGTGGTCATTTCTAAGTCAGTGTGTGCTTGCTCAACTACTCCTTATATGAAAACGCTGGGAGAAATGTCAATGTGGCATCCAGAGTAGACAATGTATGCTGGGCAATCTCTTGCTTTTTTCTGTACCATCTCCTCTACTGCAGAGACTGGAAACGTAGATGATACATTTCTCAGCCTCTGTGACCAGCGGGCTTACACAGGTTCTTCCAATGAGAGGTGCTCATGCAAGATCTGGAAGATGGGAAAGAAGGAAGAGTCATTATTACCTCTGAAGGGCCATGAGGAGCCAGAGCTTTTGCAGGTAGCTGGCATGAGGCTTTAGCACTGACGGGTCTCTGGACAGCCCCCCATGAACTGCTGATTTCAGTGCTGCAAGAGCTGAGATTGCTGGCAACTGTCCCTGCAATTTCTGTAGCTCCTGAGCTCCTAAGCTGTTTGTAGCAGTGGCTTCCCTGACCTTGCAACCCCAGGTCTTCTAGTCATTTCAAAGCCTCTACTTGCTGTGTTGTCTCTTCCTCCTTGAGATACTCAGGGTTACTTTAGTTTGCCTGATGGAAGTGTCACTGATACAGATTGTCAATAGATCTCTCTGACTCAGGCTTCAGCTGCCCCTGACCGTGGTTCTTGGCCACTGAAGCTCCTCAGCACCCCCTGCTCCCCTTTTATAAAATTCTAGAGCAGCAAGAAATGCATCAGTGAACAGAATGCAGAGTTCCCCATCATTGTTGGTGTACCAATGAATACTGCAAGTTCACTAACCGACTATGTGATGTGGGGAATCTCCAGGAAGGGGGCTCTGTGGGTCTATGAGTCAGGCCCCACATTGAGACTCTGAAGCCAGAAACCTGAGCTCTTGAACAGGCTCAGCGCCTGGGATAACCTCTTCTAACCTCCTCCCCTGGACGCATATTTTACCCGGCTCCTCAAAATTGACCTGTATCTGCAAGCCCAAGGTAAGTGCAATTTTAGTGCCAAGGCAACGCCTCCATGGATGTAAGGAGGCTAGACCTGAAAGCAGAGCAAAAATGAACTCAGAGAAAGTGAGAGCTTTCTTCGCAGACAGCACTGACTTGGGGCAGGGTTCACCTTTTTAGAGGAGGGAACTGGAGCAGTCACTGTCCTTCCAGAAAATACCCTCCCCTGGTGTGTTAGTCTGTTTTCACACTGCTAATAAAGACATACCCAAGACTGGGCAATGTACAAAAGAAAGAGTTTTAATGAACTTACAGTGCCGTGTGGCTGGGGAGGCCTCACAATCATGGCAGAAGGTGAAAGGCACATCTCACATGGTAGCAGACAAGAGATGAGAGTTTGTGCGGGGAGACTCCCATTCTTAAAACCATCAGATCTCGTGAGACTTATTCACCTAGGAAGTCTTTTCTTCCTCCTATTGCTGCCAAGCCAGGCGAGATCTCCCTGTTCCTCCACCCCTCCCTGGCCTGTCATCTACTCAGTCTCATTGTCTGTCTATATAGCAGTCAGCATTTCCCAAAGCCAGCATGTCTTCAAGGGAGCAAGAAATTATCAATTTATTTATATTTTTGTAACTCAACTGAATCTGTATTTGGGGTCTATATTGGTAAAAGCACAGCTTCAGTAGAGGCTATAGAAGTATAGGTTCTTATGACATAGAGTTCCCACAGTATTTCCTTAAATAAGAGGGAGCTTTATTTCTCTCACATATCACAGTCCAGAGCAGGAGGGAGCTCTGCATCTCTCCCTGGGGTGCCCAAGCTGGTGAGATGGCTCTGCCATCCTTGATGTGAGACTCCCATCTCTGGCTATAAGTTGGGTGGTTCAATTGTTGTCATCACATGGTCAAGTGAAATTCTTCCACCATAGGTTTGGAATTGCAGACTTTGGAGGGTGGGAGATACACAGAGGGTGGGAGAGGAAACTTCATTTTTAAGTACAAGAAATGAGAGTTGCACACACCACTGTTTTCATATCCCATTGTCCTTGAGACAATGGGCAGAATAGTGGCTCCCAAAGACGTCCTTGACTTAATCTTCAAAACCTTGAATAGGTTGCCTTACTTGGCAGAAGACATTTTGCAAAAACGTTTAAGGTTAAGAATCTTGAGATAAGGGGTGGTCTTAAATTTACCCAGGAGGGCTCAATGTGGTTGTGTGAATCCTTAAACACGGAGAAGGTTTCCTGGCTATCGTCAGTCAGAAAGCCATGTCATGACAGAAAAAGGATCAGAGAGAGAGAGAGATGTGAGTTTTGAAGATGGAAGAAGGGGCCATGAGCCAGGGAATGCATGCCTCCTCAAGAAGCCAGAAGGGTTAAGAGAATGAAGAGAATGGATCCAACTCTGGAACCACCAGAAGGAACACAGCCCTGCCAACACCTCGATCTTAGCCCAGTGAGATTGGTATCAGAATTCTGGTCTCTGGAACTGCAAGAAGGTAAAATTGTGTTGGTTTAGGTGGCTAAGTCTGTAGAAATTTGTTATAGCAACAATGATAAACTAATATGCCTTGTCACATTACCCTACCTAGAAAGCTAGGAAATGCAATCTCCGGCTTGGTAGGCATGTACCCTCCCTCAGGTGTAAAAGTTGACCTCCCATATCTCTCTGGGGCCATAGGAAACGCAAAGTATTGGTGTCAGACCCTCTCTGCACTCACCCAGCCCATATATACGAGCAAACCACTCTCCATAAAGGAAGCCTACACAGCCTATGCAGGACAAAACCCCACCATCACTTCAAGGCTGGGAGCAGAAACACCTCCCAGGATGCCAGCTAGAAAGTGAGGCACAGGCACCCTCTTGCCTCAGATTCCCATGTTGACCAAGGGTCTATCATTTCTCACCCACCCCAGCCATTGTCTGAGCAAAAGAGCAGTGTGCGACCCTTCTGAAAAAATGCCCCAATATCTAACTGTCTTATGCGCCTCTCCCCAGCTCCCCATCTCTGAGGATCTTTAACTGGGCTCTGAGTATAACTTCTTCCAGCCCATCTGTGCCTGGACTGAGGCTTTTGAATTTTGAAGCTAGGAAACTGATGACTTCATTTTTTAAGCTCCCATGGACAATGTCCCTTTGGGAGCCTGGGAGTCTGGTATCTGGTTGCTGGGGCTGCAAGGTCACCTTCATCTATCGGGGGGGAAAGAACACAGAATTTCTCAGTACGAAACACATCCTGAGCTGACACCACCCCTTCACTCTGCCCCACACACTCACATCTCCTTGAGAGCAGACATGATTTTGTAACATCCCTGTTGTCTGAGTTTCAGTGGGTGCTCAAAGGAAGTTTGCAGAAAAATGAACATTGAAAAGATGGCCAGACAAGGATTACCAGCCCATTTGGAAGAAGAGGAAACTGAGGCTAGACAGGCTACTTGATGAAGCAGATGCAGACCATCTTTGCCTGTACATCCTCCAGCCATTCAGCTTCAGGATGGGATTCAAGGCAGATGTCCAGCAGCCACTGCGGGCAGCTCTCTGTTGGGGACTGCCTCCAAGCTCACATGGCCACACATCCAGGAGGCATGGGCTGGAACTAAACCTCATCCCCTCCTTCAAGCAGCCTCGACAATGACCCACCCCTGCCTCCGTCCCTTATCAGGTGGGATCATTCTAAGGCACATGGCGCACACTCCTGGCACCCCTGGGGGTAGCTGTTGAGACCATGCGTCCTCTCTCCTGCCTCACTTCCTTACTACGCCACCTGTGCTCCTCAATCCCCCAAACCCTTGTCTCAAGTCTGACTCTAGAGAAACTCAAGGTAAGATGCATGCCTTGACGATGGGTACAGTGCTGGGAAGTGGCACTGTCAGAAGTCAACATGAAGGAGTCCACGGACTGACACAAATCATCACTCCTGGTAAATAAATGCTGCCCAGCAAGGGAGATTCTGAGATCGGTGCCTTCCAGCAATTTCTTCCCCACTGCAGGGAAAGACACCTCATTCCACTGTGGCCAAGCAGGCTCTTCTCTGTCCCCTGAGAATCAGCATCCACATCTGACATTTAATTTGGTCACTGGACTCCCACTCTGCACCTACCATGCACCAGAGGACACCAAGAAGGAGGAGAGCCGCTGGCTCCAAAGCTGCTCTGGCTCTAAGTAGGAGGAACAGCCAAGAATGCAGGTAGAACAACAGCAGCAACCATCCTTCCTGGGCCACCCAATAAGAAGAGGGCAAAGAAAAAGATGGCAGTCCCTAACAATTTCCAAGGGAGGTTTTGAGAATTAAATGAGAAATTGGATATTCTCACGCATCTGGCTTAGGGGCAGCAGTCCATTAATTTTAGCATTCAACATTATTATCTACACACTCATCTATTTATTCATCTATGTCATGATAATAATATATCACAACAAACCCACAAATCCATGATATTGGTTCCATTTTATGGATGGGGAAATTGAGGGCCAGAGAGATGCCACAACTTGCCTGAGGTCACACAGCTGCCATGTTGGGCTTTGAACTCCAAATCTCAGGCTAACATTTTCCCATCTCTCATTTTTGACATGACTCACTGAACTCCCTGGAACATTAACCTGAGATCACGTTTGCAATCCAGTCTCCATTTTTTGAGTTTCTCTAGGTTTACTTTATGCCAAGCTCATGGCTTAACTCTTAAGAGTGGGCTTCTTGGGGAGACAGAAGGGGAAATGAGGACCTGGTCATGTCCTGCGTTAGCTCCTAATACACACCATTTGCTGCCCAGGCCTGGGGGTTTCCTTGACTCTGTGTAAGTGATGAATCAGTCAATGCAGCCAGAATATTATTCCCACTAGCTCAGTGCCTCCCCATCCGTGAAATCCTAGGGTTTTGGAGACAACATCCTCCACCCAAATATATTTAACTAAGGCAGACAGTTAAGTGGTCAGTGGGAATACCCACAAGCCCAGAGGAAATAAGACTCACCTCCCAAGTCAACAGGGTGTCATGGCTCTGCAACTGTTCTCTGCATCTACTAAGATGAGAAAAATCAGCAAAGTGGGACAATGACATACTCCGGATCCCCTGTGGTCCCCACTCTAGCTAAGTTAATTAGAGGAGTCTTGTCCTGGGATGCCTCCATTCTGATCTCCCTCACATGTCACCTCCCCTGGGAAGCCCTCCTGGTTTATCCCAACCCAGAACAATTCTTTCTGCTGTATGTGCCTCCTCCTAACATCTCTTGCCCACATCACCTGCTACTTACAGTTCTTTTAACAGGTGCTTGTGTCATCTACCCATGAAGCTCCCTGAGAACAGCCAGAGCTCATGCCTTTGGACATTACCATCCAGAAAATGGGGCATGGCAACCAGAAGGTGCACCCAAAGACATTTGCTGATTAATTGAGTGATGAACTCCTATGCATCCTTCAACACTTAGGAAGCCTTAGTGTTTGCTTCAAGTACTCCAGGAAGCCTTAGAAGGATTAGGACAGACTCCTTCCCAGGTTTCAGCACAGGACCTGGCATGAAGTAGATTATGGTGTGGAATCTACATAGCTCTCATCTCAGTCCTTAGACTTGCCTTCTTCCCTTGAAGTATGTGGTGGACACAGGGTATTAAGTCTTTTGAAGACAGGGGCTGTGGTTGTGTGTCTTTCTCTGACACCCTAGCCTGTAGCCAGTGATCAGTAAATACTTGATTGCAGAATGACTTAATAAAGGCATGAGTCCCTTCTTTCTCTTCTTCAGCCCTCATTTACTCGTTCAACCAGACTTGATGGGTGCATTGTACTAGCCTGGAGATAAAGGGGGCTACACAAATAATCTCTGCCCTCGAAGAGGGGAAACAGGGAGAGAGAAACTAATGGATAGTGAGCCTGTATTTTTTTTTCATTTAATCCTCACAAGTGCTTCCTATGTTGGGTAATCTCATTCTTTTTTTGCCAATGAGTAAAAAGGATTATCCAGACAGAGTCAGTTGTCCAAGGTCGTAACACTAATAAGTGATGGGGCATCTGTTTGAATCAAGGACTGTCTGACTCCAAAACCCATCTTGCTAGGCTTCCTTTTTGGAGGGAGAGTTAGAAAACCATTTTTAAAAGAAGACAAATAAAATAAGGAGAAAAGTGTGAAGCTACAAGACAGATAAACAAGTTGCTGCAATTGACCAGGTCTGGTGTCAAAGGAATCAACTCCACTCCAGTCCACACCCCACAGACCTTCCTCTGGCATCCAGTCCCCACAAAGTATAGACAGGCAAACCTACCCAGGCATGAACCACCCCACGGGCATCCCAGGAAGGTGGAATGGAGATGAACTCATGAGCCTCAGCTTCCCCGTTGAAAATTAATCTTAACTTTCATCATTATTATCTACACACTCATCTATTTATTCATCTATGTCATGATAATAATATATCACAACAAACCCACAAATCCATGATATTGCTTCCATTTTATGCATGGGGAAATTGAGGGTCACAGAGATTGACAACTTGCCCCAGGTCACACAGCTGCCATGTTGGGCTTTGAACTCCAAATCTCAGGCTAACGTTTTCTCATCTCTCATTTTTGACATAACTCACTGAACTCCCTGGAACATTGACCTGAGATCATGTTTGCAATCCACTCTCCATTTTTGGATTTCTCTAGGGCCACTGCTCCCCTCCCATCAGGACAGAACTTTCTAGACTCTTTAGGAAACTTCTTTTTCTCTTGGCATTTTCTCCCCTATCACAAGAGCAATTTTAATTTTTTCCTGTTTCTTCTTGTCTTTTCACTGTCCTGGTCCCTCCACATGGGAACTGCAGTTTCCTCCCACTCCTGATGAAGCTCTGCTCTTTCTTCAGGGGGCCATGTGAAGGTCTTCCCCAGCAGCAACTTTTTCGGCCCTTCCCCATCAGTTTCAGGGCCTTGATTCCCCCAGCCTCTCGCAAGCCCTGCTGTTACACTTGCCCCTTTCCCTGCCTTCCCCACCTTTCTGCTGGCTGCTGGAGGGGCTGCTGAAGGGCAGGGCTGTGTGCATTCATCAGACATCTGCACTTAGTGCCCACCAGACACACCATGGGGTTGAAAGAAGAAGTATTTAAACCGGCTGTCATCATGGCTTAAAACTTTTATCATAGTCGATTTTTTACCCAACATTCTATCAATTTGTCTATTTTTCAACAAGATAAATCATCCTCAGCATTTTCAGTAGGTGTCTAATGGTCGGTCCAGTCTCCAGCCCACACACATTTATGGTGTGGCTGCCATGAGCAGGCACTGTGCAAGGCACAGGGAATCCAAAGAGAGATGCCATTTGCATCTTGCCTGCCGGCTGTTAGGGCAACACACCAGCACTCAAAGATTCAAAGGATCATGAAATGGAAGTGGGTATCTACACAAATGCACCCATTTGATGGATAAGAAAACAGAGGCACGGGGGAACTTGTACCAGGTCTACCTGCAAAACCCTAGCAGAGCCCTGACTGGTCCCTACTCAGAATCCAGACCCCCATCCAGGCCTCTCGCCAGCACACTCTTCTCTCAACAAAGGAATGCACTTCTTTATTAGACTTCCACAGAGTCCTAAATCAAACCAAAGCATTCAAATTTTTAAAGTTTGATCAGCTGAGAAATAAGGATATTAAATATGATTAAATACGATTGCATTTGAGGGTACAGACTGTTCTTCCATTACCTGCTTTGATTAAAAAAAGCTATCTGGGCTGTGAGGTAGAAAAGTTAAATGCGACAAGAAGAGAAAAGTCTATCAGTTTGCTGTCATTCCTACTTTTTGTAAGAAAATAGTATTGTTTAAGATGTGTTCGTCGCCACATCAAGAACACATGAGTTAGCATCTGCAGTTAATATTTTTCTCTCCCCCTTAATTGCTAAAAATAAGAGCGATTAGGAAGAATAAAAAGTTATTCCTATGATTCTTCAGGGACCATAAGAAAGACTACACTTTTTTTAATGGAACATAGACCAGAAGCTCGGATTCCTAAGCTGAAATTTAATTGGTGCAATATTGAAGTTTAAAGAGTAATAAAGTTTTTTGTCCTCGGGTTACAAGGGGAAAATTACCCATAACATTGTTTGGATTATAATATCTTAGCTGCTGCCCTGGCCTATCTTTTTCCTGAGATTATTATTATTATTACTGTTCTGATGGTTTTCCCCATTTCACCCCTTCCCCTCCAAGCTGTGCGAGTGGAGCTGAGCTTCCAGGGCACTTTTCAGGATGACTGGGACACTATGCGACCAAAGCGGATTTGGACAAAGGAATGTTGTGAGGAAGTGCCAGTAGGGTCTTTTCAGCAATGTCAAATGTCATCTTCTTGAAAGATGAGATAAATGACCAAAAAAAAAAAAAAAGGAAGGAGATAGAGAGAGAGAACCCTCGTGTAATAGCGCACTTATTTCCACCTTCTAATTGAAGAGTTGGCTGGAGCTCAAAACATGGCTCTGACCAACTTCAGCCCTTAAGATGCCTGCATCGCCACCAGAGGGAAAAGTAATCAATCATGAATTAGCCTTTTATTAGTGAAGGTTGAGAATGTCATTGAACGAAAGGGGGAAAAAACCCACAACGGATCATTCCTACAGTTTAAATAGTTTAAAGACGCGTAAGCATCATCAGGAACTATAAAAACAGTTTATGTCAAAATCATTCAAAGATCTTCAGGTCTTAGAAACCTACACTACAACCAAAATTAGAAACCAGACGTTGTTTGGAAAACATGCGACCTGCACTCCGCGCCCCCAAGTGTTCGTGGACTTGGCATCAGCTAATTGCTCTACAGCAAGAGCCCGGGTGACTGTTTTCCCAGGATTGTGACGGTGGAGACTTAAGTCTGGGACTTTTTCAGGACCCACTTCATCTGCAGAAGTATCAGGATGTAGGATTGCTGGATGTAGTATCAACACAGGATGATCAGTTACGTTTGAATTTGGGATCGACAACAAATCATCTTTCAGTATGTCCCATACAACTTTGGCAGGCTGAGGTGGGAGGATCACTTGAGCCCAGAAGTTTGAAACCAGCCTGGGCAACATAGGGAGACTCCCATCTCTACTAAAAAATAAATTAAAACTCAGCTGGGCATGGTGTCATGTGTCTGTGGTCTCAGCTACTTGGGAGACTGGGGTGAGAGGCTCTCGTGATCCCAGGTGTTGGAGTGAGCCATGATGGCACCACTGCACTCCAGCCTGGGCGACAGAGTGAGAGCCTGTCACTATCAAAAAACAAAACAAACAAAACAAAAACTTACAACATATGTCTACCTAAGCGTTTTTTCTTGTTTATCTGAAATTCAACTTTTACTGGACATTCTGTGTTTTATCTAGAGGCCCCAGGCCAGAGGCAAGCTGCACTTTAGCCTACCTTGTCTTTCCTGCATTTCCTCCTGGGGCCCTTCATAGTTGGGCCCCTGAAGACCCACAGAACACTCAGGCTGTCTGGGGTCTCAGGCAGGAAGGAGCTGTTAATATAAGCAGGAGCAGCTGGGCATGGCGGCATGCAGCCCTAACTACTCAGAGGGCTGAGGCAGGAGGATCAGTCCTGCAGTCCTGGCTACTCAGGAGGCTGAGACAGGAGGACGGCTTGAACTCAGGAGTTCAAGTCCAGCCTGAGCAACACAGCAAAATCCCAGCTCTAAAAGAAAAAAATAAAATGAGCAGAAAGAATGAGAACAAGACCTATTTCCAAGGGTGTAACCTACAGTCCTGAGGCAGAACTTTCCAGAGAGCCCCTCCTCCATGTTTAGATGCAGAATAGGAGCAGAGAGTCCTTGGGATTCCCTGTTTGGAGTCCCAAGATACATGCTGCATGCTGGGCTCAGGGCTGTGAGACTCTGTATTTTTCTCTCATTATTAGGCACCTGCCACCAGGTGAGGAGCGGTGCTCTCAAAAAGCCCAGGTGAGAGATTCTCAAAGTTAAAGGTGCATGAGCATCATCAGGAAAACTTGCCAATAACCCAGAGGCCCTGGCCCTGTCCCTTGTAATCTCTAATTCAGTAGGTCTCAGGTACACCCTGTAATCTGGATTTCTAACAGCCACCACCCTCCCACCTGTCCTGCACCCCCACACATCCGGGGATCCTAATCTAGGTAGATTCTCTGAGAAACACGGATCTGGGTTTGAGGCTCTCCCCAAAGTCAGATGGAGAAAAGCGTCCTTTGTAAAATACAGTATTAAAAACATTTTCTGCAAAGATAATATCATTCATGAATCTGGCATTTCACAATCTGATTACAGATAAATGTTATTTTAACAATGTGATGTAAAAATCACAGTAAACAGTAATTTTTCTACAAATGGATCATTCTTACAGAAATCAATTTTCTTGTCTCAGCCTATATTTTTGTTTCTTAAACTTAATACAATTTTTTCCATGATGAGGACTAAAGTTGAATTATGTATAATAGTTTAAAGACAGGCATATATGTTACTTCTGTGCTTGTTAGATAAATGTAATTACAAAGTTTTAGAATAATAAAAATGAAAATTATAAGATGAAAATAATTGCAGAATTTTAGATTTATGATGTAAAAAGAAAGCCGTTGACTTACAAAAATGCAAGTTTGACTTTAAAGGGCATTTTCCAGATTAAGAATTAAGAAAATTCTCCTAATTATGTAAGTAAGAACTGGTATTCTTGTACATATATGATAATATAAAAATAATGCAACTATATTATTAAATTCATATGTAATATCATTAGACAAACCACTACTAGATACTAATAAAACAAGCTCTTCTCATCAATGAATGTATGTCAAAATACGAGGAGGAATTTTGCCCTTACTGTTTTGAAAGTTCCATATGACCTAGACATTCAGTGTCAGAACAACACAGTGTTTTCCCACAGGCTTTACACAATGGCCTAGCTAGGAAAACTTTTATTTATATGTTAAAGGTATATAGAAAGTTCTTGGACTATTTTGAATACAGCACTTAGCTAACACTAGAAAACATCATCTAAAGAAAATAAATTAAAATTGGAAAGGGTGGTATTATGAGTTGGTCAAATTGCCGCATCCAAAAAGATATGTTGACGTTCTAACCCCTGCTACCCGTGACTCCAGCTTTATTCAGAAATAGGGTCTTTGCATATGTAACCAAGTTATGATGACTTCCTGAGGGTGGTCCCTAATCCAATATGACTGGTGTCCTTATGAGAAGAGGGGAATTTGGACACAAACTCACACTCAGAAGAGACACAGTGGGAAGACGGCCGTGTGCAGATGAAGGCAGAGATCAGAGTGATGCTGCCAGGGGCCACCAGAAGGGGGAAGAGCCAAGAAAGGATCCTACCCTAGGGCCTTCGGAGAGAGAAAGACCCTTCCAACACCTTGGTTTCAGACTTCTGGCCTCCAGATCTGTGGAAGAACACATTTCTGTTGTTTTAAGCCACGCAGTTTGCGGTGCTGTGTAGGGCAGTCCTGGGAAACTCATGTATGTCGATTTTATTACAAGTCCACGGAAAAGGCTTCATTTTCTTTTTTCAAAACGATAAAGTGAAATGATAAAAAAAATTTAAGTCCTCCAGGGACAGTGGCTCACGTCTATAATTCCAGAACTTTGGAACCCCGAGGTGGAAGAATTGCTGAAGGCCAGGAGTTCAAGACCAGCCTGAGAAACATAGCAAGACCCCTGCCTCAACAAAAAATTTAAAAATTAGCCCAGCATGGTATTGCATCCCCGCAGTCCCAGCTACTTGGGAGGCTGAGGCAGGAAAATCCCTTGAGCCCAGGAGTTTGAGGCTGCAGTAAGTTGTGGTCACACCACTGCACTCTAACCTGGGTGACAGAGCGAGATTTTGTTTGTAAAAAATGAAAGACAGAAAAAGAGGAAAAGGGAAGGAAGGAAGGAAGGAAGGAAGGAAGGAAGGAAGGAAGGAAGGAAGGAAGGAAGGAAGGAGGG
>NW_012104253.1:7395648-7438128 GCF_000951045.1 Mandrillus leucophaeus
CAGAGAGAGAAGGGCAGAGAGAGAGAGGAATAGAGAGAGAGAAAGAGAGAAAGAAAGAAAAAGTTGGAGTGAAATCCCTCCCGAACCTGTTAGAAAATAACAGCTTCCTGGGCAGCCCCAGTTTACTCTCACAAATGGACCTTGAGCTGCCCGATGGGTTGGTTCTTCCACATCTGTCGGAATGCTGCTTTTTATGGTCCTTGGCGTGTCTCTTTTTGTCTAAGTACTCCTCAATCTGCCTCCCTTTGCCAAGGAACTACAGTTCTAATGTCCCCCTCAATCCTGGAGGGGCTAACAAGGGTGCATTTTGCTGCCCTCTGGAGCACTGTACCCAAACACACCCCCTGCTGTGAAGCAGGGTCACCCAGCACTGATAACCAGCTTATTTGCATCCAGTGAGACAGAGCACCCCTACACAACGACCTACAGGAAGAAGGTTTATTCCCGGCAGACAGGCAGCAAGGGACAACAGATGTCTAAGGATTCATTGCAAGCTGGTCCCACACAAGGCTCCGGTAAGCTGCCCAGGGCAGATGGAGTCTTATCTGCATGTGCCCCACTTGCAGCACAGCTGAGGGGCCCAGGAAAGCCATCTGCCCTGGTTTTACACCGTGGGGAATGTGACTCACTGGGCTCAACTGTTGAAGGACATACCATTCTTAGGGGGACTGGAACAGGGCCTGGCCATCTCCCCCTTACCTCAAGGTGTTGCATGCCCAGCACCTTCCACAGTTACCCCCTTTTTTTTTGAGACAAAGTCTCACTCTGTCACCCAGGCTGGAGTGCAGTGGCGCGATCTTGGCTCTCAGCAACCTCTGTCTCTCAGGTTCAAGCGATTCTCCTGCCTCAGCCTCCTGAGTAGCTGGGACTACAGGCGCCCACCACCACACCAGCAAATTTTTGTATTTTTAGTAGAGATGGGTTTTCGCTATGTTGGCCAGGCTGGTCTTGAACTTTCAAAGTGCTGGGATTACAGGCGTGAACCACTGTGCCTGCCTCCACAGTTATTCTTGACAACTACAAGCAAGAAATGGAGAAGTGGCTCAGTCCAAGGCCACCCAGAGAACAGCCCCGCACCTGCCTCTCTCCAAAGACCCTTGATCATGCTTTTCTCACTCTAAGCTTTCAACTCCTCTCTCTAACCCAGCTCCAGGCTAATTCCCTTCTTGCCCAGTATTTCTCAAAACAGCAAGACCTTTATTTTACGAACGTCTCGGCCTGCCTGTATAAAGCCACACTAACTACTGCTTATAGGACAGTTGTACAGAAAAGATGAGGCAGGCAAAGCAGCTGGCCCCGAGCCTGTGCATGGCAGGTGCTCAACAAAGGCAGTCGTAGGTGTCTTTACATCACACAGGTGGAAGGCCTGCTCAGCCTGAGCCTTAGAAACTGAAAGCCAGACGGAAGGGAATGGGATTCTCTTTATCTGGCAACACTAGGACAGATATCAAAAAGGCAACATGCTTCTTCACTGCCTTTTATTTTTGAAGTCCCCATTTCAGATACTTTCAAAGTCACTCAGTCAGAAATTATTGCAAGCCTGACTTGTGTGGGCCAGTGATCCAGGCTCCTGAGGGAGAGGCATGGAAACCAGGCCCCTGCCCCAGGACACTAAGGATCTAATAGCCGATACGCTTGACAAAACCTGCAGGAAACGTGGGCCTTCAAGAATAGACTTATGAGAGGATTCGTTTGAACACTGTCAGGTAGGGTCAATCCTTTCAGGCTTCCTGGAGGAGGTGCTTGAGGTAAGTCTCAGGGCCTCAGAGTTCATTGTCAGTGTGAGGACTGGGCTCTCCTGGATCCTCCCAAGCATTTGTGGAATCCAGTTCATGTGCATTCCATACAGAAAGCAAACTATTTGTGAGGTCCCGGATGGGAGAGGGGGATTTTGATCACCAAGATTTGGCCTTAAATATCTCTTCACATCCTACAGGGGCTAGCCTTTCCTAACTCCAACCTCCTGGCCCCAACTAGCCAGAGCCCTGAATTTATGCCCCCATGGCCCCCTTCCTTCTCCTCATGGAGCTCATCACAACTGTGATTGATCATCTGTGTGGTCTTTGCCTCAATGTCTGTTCTCCCCAAAGGGTTGCGATGACTGTAAGGTACAGATATTCCTGACTCCCATCTCCCTGTTCCAGCTGAGCCTGGTACAGTAACTCACACAGGATAGGTTCTTTCAAAAAAAAAGTTTGCTAAATTGATAAAAATCCTCCAAGGTCTTTCTTCTTTTTTAACTTATATTTTAGGTTTATTTAGGTACCTGTGACAGTTTGTTATACAGGTAAATTCATGTCACAGGGCTTGTCGTACAGATTATTCCATCATCCAAGTATTAAGCCTGGTACCCAACAGTTTTTTTTTTCTGCTCCTCTCCCTCCTCCCTCCCTCCACCCTCAAGTAGATTCCAGTGTCTGTTGTTCACTTTTTTGTGTTCATGAGTTCTCATCATTTAGCTCCCACGTATAAGTGAGAACACGCAGTATTTGGTTTTCTGTTCCCGTGTTAGGTTGCTAAGAATAATGGCCTCCAACTTCATCCGTGTTCCCACAAAAGACATGAACTTGTTCTTTCTACGGCTGCATACTATTCCATGGTGTATCTGGACCACATTTTCTTTATCCAGTCTGCCATTGATGAGCATTTAGGTTGATTCCGTGTCTTTGCTATTGAGAATGGTGCTGAAATGAATGTTTGTGTGAGAGGTGCGGTCACTTAACCAGCAGCATGGATGTCATCTGGAGCTTGTGAGACGTGTGTCATCTCAGGTCCCACCTAGAGCTGCTGAATCAGAGCTGGGATTTTAACAAGCTTCCGGGTGATTCACGCACACTGACATCTGAGAAGCCCCAAGGCCCAAAGGAACATCTGAAACTTGGAGAGGGGTGGGGAAATAGCAGTGGAAAGGTAAGAGTTGGATGGAACTATAGACCTTTAGCAATCTGCCCAAATGCCCTCCACTGACTGTCCTTCCATCCCTCATCCCTCATTTCTTTGGATCTTAAGCACCTCCTCCAGGAAGCCCTCCCAAGTCCCACTGGATTGAGTTAGAGACCTCACGGGCATGCACCCTCTACACTACAGTTTTATTTTAAATTTCCACCCCGCCCCAACTCCTCCAGAGGCTTGGGAGCAGAGGGCAGAAATTCGTTTTGAAAACTTCGTGTCCCTAGTGGCTAAAAGAGTCACTGGAAACAGGTAGGTGCTCAGTAAATAATTACTGAGTGACCGATTGATCCTTAAGCTTCAGTCTTCTGACTCTACAGCCACGTCCTTTCCACCTCCCCAGCGCACATCTCAAGCGGAGGACAGGCTGGGGTCCTAGCCGCCAGCACTTCATCTGTGCAGGGATGCTCAGATGAGGCACGTGCATTTATTTAAAAGTGGATGTTCCCAAAGGGAGAGGTTGTATTTCTTGGTGTTAAGTGAAGCATGAAGGAAAGGAAAAGGTGCATGGCTACGTGGCGAGAAGCTATCAAGTTCAACTCTAAGATATCTGTTTACCCAGGAAGGGTAAACAGAGCTCTGAAAGAAAACACTGGAAATCACTCCAACGTGGGATGGGCTTTCCTGCTGGGTGCCGGTCACTGAAGCAGCTGCTGAAGAATCACCAGGCAGGGACTCCAGCATGCACCCACAGGGTCAGGGAGGGCACCGCCAAGGTTCTTTCCAATTCAGTTTCAAGATCTAGGCCGAGTCTGCAAATTTTCTTGGAAATGGGCAAGGAGGTAAAAATCTGGGGTTTGCGGTTGACGCTGTCTTTGCTCCAACTACTCCCCTCTGCCACTGTGGCTGGGAGGCAGCCTTAGATAAGATGCAAACCAATGGGCGTGGCTGAGTCCCAGGGAAATGCTAATGACAAAAGCAGGTGGGTGCCCCACGGACCCTAGTTTGCTGACCCTTGATCTAAAATAAAACTGAGACAAAACTAAAGTAAGAGTAGACTGCCCACTTTGGATTCTCAAAGGCTCAGGGCAGACGCTGTGGTTGTCTCTCTGTGGAATTTACCCCATCTTGAACTGATCTTTGACCAGGGGACATTGAGCCCTCTGGGAACTCTTCCAAGCCTTAGAAACAGCTGATGAAAACAAAAGTATTTTAACTAAAGAAGATAAACCAAATATGCCCCCACTCCCAGTTGAGGATAAAAGGAGGTTGTGACACCCACCTCTTTGTATTGCAATCAGTTATTTCCGTCAGTGAGGACCAACATTTCTTGACCATGCACACACAGAAGGGGCACACACCAGACAGAGAGAGACAGAGAGAGAGAGAGAGAGAGAGAGAGAGGAAGATGGAGATTAGACATGATGCCTATCTAGTGGATATTTAAAATGTTACAATTAGTATTTCCCTCCAGTTAAAGAGGCTCTCCCATAAAATGTACAAATGGCGTTTGGACAATAAAACTGATGGGTTTATAGAGTCAAGTCATCGCCCTGTCCAGGATCCCATTAAGAAGCTCTGCTACTTTGATGCAGAGCTTTGGCCTCCTGCCTCTATTATATTACCCTCTCTTGCCTCCATCCATAATCATGCTTCACATCTACATTAGAAGGCTGAAAACGCTTGGCTCGTAGGCATCCTGTATGACGAGAGCATTCATTTTATTTATTTAAAGCTTGGCTTGCCTAGATGGTCCCCAGAGATAAAGCATCTTATATTCCTGGGGGTCCAGGTACCGTTGGAAGAGCATTTATTCCAGTATCACTGCCTTTGAGCCAAGGCTAAAAGCACTTTCTCAGACATAAGGAATCAGGAAATCTACAATGGGAGCGTAATGTTAATATCTCTGTTAAAATAATACCCAATAGCTCTTTCAAACGAGTATATCAAATGGGTGCTTCTCGAGCCATGAGTCAACTAGCTTCATTCATCAAGACCAGAGAGGGGATGGGTAGCAGCAGAAGGCTGCGTGCTTCCTTCCTGCAAAGCTCTCTTTGCAGCGATGAAACCAGATAATACCAGGCAGCTCGGTTTTCCCTTAGGTTCTGTTGCTTAAATAATTCATATGGTCATGCACAGAAAGCTCAAAACACAAATGAGAGCAATAAGAACTCACTTTGGGTGACTTGATCTGTAAGTTTCTTCAGCAAATACTCATTTCATATGAACTATGTGCTGAGAACTATTTAGGCTGTAGAAGCAGAGAAAAAGAATAAAAATAAAGCTTTTCTCTCCCACTCCTCCTAGTGAAAATGGGGAAATAAACAAGTAATTCGAATATAGACCAAGCTGAAATAAAAATAGTACGATGGTAGAGGTGCATAGAAAAATGTTAAAGTTAGGAAGGGGTGTGAGTGCGGAATTGGCAGTTGCATAGAAGCGATATTTAAGCTGGTTTTTGAAGTTTAAATCAGAGTTTACAAGGCAGAGAATAGCACTTGTCCTGGGCAGTAATTCTCTTAATTTATTTCATGGATATATCTCCATTGACATTGTGATAGATGTTAACCGACTTCCGCGGAGGAATGAAGCCGCCTTGCAGGGCCACGCGGACCCGCTGGGAAAAGAGCAAGGATTAAATAGCCAATTACAAATGAATATTTACCTGATAGATTGGGATAGATTAGGAGGGGAAGTAAGAAGGATGAGTGAAAATTGCACACACTGAGAATGAAGAATGGTCTGTAATGGGAATGGGACAAAGGGCCAGCCGAAATGAATTTGGAAAGACAGCCTAGAGGTCATAATGGGCTCCACTGGCCAAGATAAGGAATTCAGGGCTTATCTTGTGAGCCAGAATTTACCAAAGTATGCTCCATGAAGCAATTCCATAAGGTACTAATAGGTTTTACAAAAATAAACTTGGGAGACGCTAGGATGAACCCTGCAGGACTTCTCAGAGCCTTTAATATTTTAGTGCACACAGGCATTCCCAAGAGGGATACAAAAGATATAATAGCTCCCCAATATTTTATCATAACATCTTCTTTTGTTATTTTAAGAGAGAGATCTCATGGGATTTGTGTTCTAAAGAATAGAAATTGGGAAATGCTACTAAAGCCGCACAGAGCTGCAGAGTGTTTCTGGGAAGAGGAGTAACGTGTAGAGTTTTAGGACGGAAGCGTAACCCTGGCAGCAATAAAACACTGAAACAGGATGGGAGAAGGATAAAGTTTTGTGACCGATTTCACATGCAGAATCAGGAGCCAGTGATGATTCGTGGTTCTGACTTTGTCACTGAGAAGATGCTGCAGAAAACTGAGGTAAAGGGGAACCCAGGAGGAGGAACCCGTGAGACTGAGCCGTTTTGGCCAAGTTAATCCAACAATGCCCCTTTCACCATATGACTCAGAAGACAAGTGACTGATAGGCTCCATCATTATTTTAAGCTCATTTTCTTCTGAAAAATCAAGAGGAGGGTGAAGTTTTTAATGGAATGCTATGAAACGCATATTAATTATTACCAGGACTTGAGTCTTTTAGTGAAATACATATTTATAAACCTTTGTGGAGCATAGATCATTTACCTAATAGAGCAAGACTGCTCTAAAGTCAACCATCCTAATCTATCAGGTAAATATCCATTTATAATTGGTTATTTAATCCTTGCTCTTTTCCCAATAGGTCCGAATGGCTCTGCAAGGCTGTCTCATCTCTCCGCGGAAGTCTGTTATCATCCATCACAATGTCAATAGATATATATACATTAAAGAAATTAGGAAAGTTACTGCCCAGGACAAGAGCTAACATTTAGACTGAGAGAAATGCAAAACCTAATGAAACAGCTGCTGCGGGTGAGGAGGACAGAATTTTTCATTTTAATAACCAGTCATACTCCAGTGCAGAGAGGCAAAAATAGAAAGATGGCAGCGGTAAGCTGTGTTTTGGCTGAAATTTTCTGATCATCCTGAACAAGTTCCTGGACAGAAACCCTACTCCCACAAAAGGAGAAAGGCATGGATTCTGCACCCCTAAATCCTTCACTTTGTACCACCACCTCCTTATACACACACACACACACACACACACTCTTCATTTTATTCTATGTATTTCAGGAATCTCAAAATTAGGCCGTTCATTGAGCATCTATTTATCATGTGCTGGGTGCTTCTGCTTGTTAGATCTCATTTACCAAAGAAAAATCATAGTATTCTTTACACTATTGGGGAAATTAAAGTTTGGAGAACTGGAGGGACTGCCCCCAAGTCCCACAGCCAGTAGTGGCAGAGCTGGGATTTGAACCTAGGTACTGCTGCTTTCCCTACAGTTGCTTCTCCCCCTAGGACAGGATGGTCCAGGAAACACTCCAGGTACATTGGTCAGGAGGAGACCCTGGAGTCAGGAGCATTTTCTGAGCCAAAGGAGATTTGGGAGCAGAATGCTTGGCAGAGAGGGAGTCAGAGGTCTTTTGTGCCCCAAGACAGGAAGGCACCCCACCCGTCTCAGTGGCCTAGAGAGACAACCCAGAGGAATTCAAAGATCCTGTGGAAGTTGATAATTATTCAGTTTCCTCCTGCTAATCTAACTGGTCCTGAATCTGAGACTTGAAAACTTTTGTGTTTGGTTGTTGCTGTTGTTTTACGGGACTCATTTTGTCAGTCACACTAACATGGCACCCACCCCAACTGAGAAGCACATCAGACAGCAGCTACTGCTAAAGTGTGGTGAGGGCCTGGAACTCAGGATTTATGCTCCCCAATCCCCCACAATGGTGCCCCCCCCACCATCTTCTGTGCCCCTGGTGGCTCCTAGGACACTTCCATGGAATCCTGGTCTTGGAGACCATTGATAGCCATGGCTCAAAACCACCAAGTAGGGCTGGCCTGCAAGTGGCCCACGTGGCTCTCCACTTGGGCGTAAAGGCCACCTGAGAATGGTGAGGAGAAGGGTTTCCAAATCTATATAAGCCCGGCTGATGTTCACTCCCTTCTGGTGTCAATGTTTTCAACATCAGAGTCCCCAGTTGTATGCTGTGTGCCAGGACTTACACATAGTTGTAGAAAAGGATGCTTGGGATCAAAGACCAGCCACACAGAACCAGAGGTTTCAAAGCAGGCTGAGGGTTTAGCTTCAAACACTGTCAGTCAGACCCCCGGTAGAACGAACACTGTTTGCAACTCTGTGGGAAATTGACACAGGTGGTCGAAGGAAATGAAAGGGCGTTGACTGAACCTCCATGGATCTCGTTTCATCTCCACTGTAGAAATTGCTGTTCCCTTATTATAGATGGAGAAACTGAGGCACGGGGAGCCCAAGCCTGTATCTGAGGTCACAGAACTACTGAGCGGGGAAACCTCTGGAGGACCGGGCCCTGTCTGTTTGCTAAATAGTCTTTCTGCCATCAAGTCCCACTGTATAGAGAAAATACGGTAATATCTTATTTCTCTGGGATCGTCAGAAAATGAACTGTTTCACCAAGTAGATTTTCCAGGTAACTGAAACATATACCTTTGAGCCCCAAAACGTTTTAAGATTTTAATTATTTTAATGGAAACATTTAGTCTGTTCTTAAAACAGCCTATTCAGTGTGATTAACCTTGTCTCGTTGGCTCAGGGCCATCAGTACGAACTGCGGCTGTGTGCTGGGGTGTAACCCAGTGACAGAGCAGCACCAGGAGGTTCTAGCAGCAGGTCGTCGGTCACCTGGACCATTGCAGCAGTTTCCAGCTTTTTCCCCCCAGCCCTTCCCCAGTAACCCCTTCCCCCCGGCAGTCAGAGGGCACCTTCCAAATGCCAGCTGCCCATGCATTCCCTGCCTAAAACCTTCAGTGACTTTCCATCACCTGCTGGCTGTGGCATGGGCCACCAGGGATCTGGGTCCTCCCCACCCATCACGTCAGGGACCCCTTCCCACTGGGGCCTTTCCCAGTATGCTCTGGTAATGCTGAGCTGCGCGTGATCAGTTCCCCAAACAATGCGGGCTGTGGCCTGCCTCCTGGCCTTAGGAGAGGCTGTCCTCTCTGCCTAGGGTAGCCATTCTTAAAGTGTGCCCTGAGGACCTGAGATCACGTAACCTCTCAGGGGGCACCCAGGTCCTCCACTTTCCTGTTTTCTTTGTGTATAAGAACAGATCTTTTTCCTATATACATCAGCTGTACTTCAACCAAAGCAACATCTTACAAGAAATGTGGAGCTGGATACGAAGATCCAACTGCCTTCTGATAAGTCAGGCATTGAAGAAATGTGCAGAAATGTTAAATGAGGTCATTTTTTCACTAAGGATTTTTTTGTTTTGTTTTGGAAAAAGATTTTTGTAAAAAAAAAAAGAAAGAAATACATGTATATTTCAATTTACATTTGCAGTTAATGGATTTATTATTATTTTTAATGAATTTGTAAGTATTTTAATAATTTCTCAGTTTTTATTTCTGACATAGTAAATATTGATAACTATCACCCACATAAAAGCTCTTTAAGGTTCTCATTAATTTATAAGCATGTAAAGGGGTCCTAATGAAGTACGAGGTGGGATTCTAAATGTGGGGTTTCGACACTGGACCAAATTGAGGACTAGCTAAAACAGGGCCAGGACAGAAGCTGCTTTCGATAAGACATGCCTACCAGTGCACCATGTCAGTTACCACCGCCATGGCAACACTGGGGAGTTCCTGTCCCTTTCCATGGCAATGACCTGAACACCCAAAAGTTATTACCCCTTTCCTAGAAATTTCTGCGTAATCCACCCCTTCATCTACATGTGATTAAAAGTAGGTATAAATACGACTGCAAAACTGCCCTCAGCTGCTACTCTTTGCCTTTTGAGCCCCAGAGTAGGGCTTTAGAGCACATCTTTATGATCACTTTTTCAGCTCTGGAAAGACCTTTGTTTATGCTTGAGTTCATGGCAGTAATGTGGAGAACTGAGACTGTCAGGAGCCTGTCCTGTAGATACCAAGGGTGCAGTTGTGATGTAAGAAAAGAAGGGAGGCCGGGCGTGGTGGCTCACGCCTGTAATCCCAGCACTTTGGGAGGCTGAGGCGGGCAGATCACGAGGTCAGGAGATAGAGACCATCCTGGCTAACATGGTGAAACCCCGTCTCTACTAAAAATGCAAAAAATTAGCGGGGCGTGGCGGCGTGCGCCTGTAGTCCCAGCTACTTGGGAGGCTGAGGCAGGAGAATGGCATGAACCCAGGAGGCGGAGCTTGCAGTGAGCCGAGATCACGCCACTGAACTCCAGCCTGGGCGACTGAGCGAGACTCCGTCTCCAAAAAAAAAAAGAAAAGAAAGGAAACCCTGGGTGCAAAGGGAAATTCTACCACCAGGTGCAAGCTATATGACTTGGGGCAAATTGAATCTCAGTTTCCTCATAGAAAAATAGAGATCATCATATTCTTCTCTTAGCATTTTCTAACAATTAACGAAATCCCATAAGGTGTTTATTGTAACCATGGTTACATAGCAAGCACTCTATACATGGAAGTTGCTATTACTGTTATTATTACTATTATTTTGTGGATTTGCCAGTCCTATCAGTGACATTTATTCAGTATGATGAGATATGAAAGCTAGTTTGGAAGTGTCACATGGAGAAATGATGGCATATGTTTAAGGGATTTTATGGGCAATTCAAAGAATACAAAGCCCAACACCTAGTGACCACTGCCAAGGTGTCTGTCTCTCCTTCTCCCCAGGCACCGATTTTGAAAACCTATCAGCCTTGTGGAACCAGGGTACATCGTGGAACACTCACTGTGTCCCCCTTTCCCTGCAAAACACCAAGAGCCCCACCCAGCTACCAGGAACTAATTCCAGAAGAAGCAGGGAAGTACATGTCCAGTGTATGCTAGGCTCCATTTTCATTGTGTATCATTCATTCATTCATTTAGCAAATATTTACTGAATGCCAACTGTCTGTGCTGGGAATTGCGCTAAGATCTGGGAATTCCACAGCTAACAAAATGACAGACTCTGGGCTTGTGGAGTTCACATATTAGTGGGGAAAACAGGCAAAACCAAGTAAAAACACAAGTGGAAAAATATAAATTATAATAAATGTCAGGAAGAAACAATAATGTATCCACCACTATGATCCTATGAGATCATGCAATTATTATTCCTAGATCATGCAAATTATTATCTTCTAGATGACAAAACTGAGGCTCAGTGAGGTGTCACTGTGAACATGTGGTGATGACTCTAACCGTCCACCTGCTCCCACGCTGAGGAGCTCCTCTGATGGGGACATGGTTAAGAAGCTGTAGATATTGCCACTAAATGGCTGTGTGACCTGAACAAACTTCCTAACCTCTATGATTCTTCATTTGCTCTATTTTTAAGAAGGAAAAGAGAAATGCACGAAAAACTCTTATCACAGTACTTGTCATTCAGGAAACACCCCAAAATAATAACAATTACAATTGCCATTAGAGTAGCTTCTATACGACTACTAAAGTGTTGATGGATAGATATCTCAGAGGATTCTGTATCCAAGGATAAATAATCCACATGCCAATGAAACACCCCACTTAGTAAAATGTGCCCATCTCGATCACTGTCTTGGGTGAGCTACCCATGCCGCCTGCAATTTCATTTATTCTACAGGAAAAAAGGAAGGTGAAATCCAATCCAACCTCTCTCCAAGTGATTCCCAACTCAGAACAAATGAATTTTGAATGAATGAAGACCTAAGTCCACATTTATTTGGAAGATCAATAACAACATGCAGAATTGAAAGTGAGAGTATCCAGACTTCCCATAGAGGGCCCTAGATGGGCCACTTCTCAGGAACAGCTGTCTCAGTTTAGGAGGAGGGCTCCAGATGAGCCTGGCCTCCAAGCTGGGCCAATTCTGCAAAATGGCAGCTTCCCAGAGGGCTCTACTTCCATTTCAGATTAGGGGCATGCCATTATCTTGAAAGACCCTGGGTCTTTATTCCAGGTCGATCTACTGATGCCCAGATCCCAGCCCCCTGGAACAGGAAGCCCTGCAGAGCCAGTCCTGGTCCCCATTAGAGCCTTGTCCCCCTCTCTGCTTCCTTCTCGAGCTCCTCTTTTAGCTCCCAGCCTTATGACTGTGTCTTCCATTCTCCACTCTGCTCTTGGCCTTGGGTATGGTGGCTTAACCCTGGGCAACCTCAGCTGGACAGTGTCTGGGTCCCCATTCTAGCTTTCATTGCTCTTTGACTGGCAATGCTGAGACCACCCCATTTAAGGAAGGACCTGGTTATTTGGACGCTTTAGGCTGAGCTGAAAGCAGCTCTCTAGCTGGCTATCCATCACCTGACATAACCCTGAGTCAATCATTTATTTCAGCAAATATTTCTTGGGCATCTACAACGTGGTAAGCATTAGACTCAATTCTGGGTGCACAGACATGAAAATAATAGTGCAGCACAGTGCTCAGAAGCCCAGGCTCTAAGACCAGATACCCTTGAGGTTAAATCCCAACCTCTCTGCTTCCCAGCTGCAACCAGCCCTGAGTGGGCTTCGTAATTTGTTCCAGCCTCAGCTTCCTCATCTGCGGGGGGGTTATTAAGAGTACCCATTGCACAGGGCTATTCCCGGCATCAAAAAAGACAGTGCACAATAAGCACTCGACTAGTACAAATTCTTATTAATATTAGGGCATGGTGCTGGTCCTCCAGGAGGTTATTGGGGCAGATCAATAAGCAAATGGTTTTAGTTTGTCTTCATAAGGCAATTGAGAAGATAACAAGTAAAGAAAGATGAGAGGTGAGAAGAGACAAGGGGTTTCTGCTTTCGTGGAAAACCTCCTGAGATTCAAAGAATACTGTGCTGCAGTCCAGCTGGCTCATGAGAAAGTGTTCCTATACCTACAGACCAAACACAGGCAAGGTGAAGACGGTGTGTCTGTCTCATGCTTGGACCAACTGGGGTCCTCAGGGCTTGGTCTGATGAGAGCTGCCAAGAAGGGGCAAGCCTGACAAAAATCTGGGGGTGGAAAAGATGCTGGGCAGCAGAGTCAAGCTCCCCAGTGGCCTCTGTGGACTAAAGGACATTCCAACAAAACGAATTGTTGCTGGCCTAAATGAAAAGCTTGTACATGGACCTTCAGAATATTCTAGAATGTGAGGCCAAGAACATTGTTTTGTCCATTGCAGTGTTCCTAGAATCAAGAGCACAGCACAGCCCAAAGAAAGAGTGCAATGAGTATCAGTTGATGAATGAATGACATGGAGGTTGGTTGTGTAACAGGGGTCTCAGAACCTGCAAGTGATGGAAAGAATTGGTGGTTTTAGTCAACAGTAAACCCAATATGACTCAAGACTGGTTTGCAGCCTCTAGAAAAACATCTGCCTGAGGCTGAGCTATAAAAATACAATACCTAAGGTGAGAGCAGGGATAGTTCTACTTCCTCCAGAAAGCACAGGTCATCTGGAAGGACGGAGAAGTCTTGGGCACAAGCCTTGGGAAGGGACACAAAACAGCTGGAGTGAAAGGATGTCATGGGGCTTGAAACTACGTCCGGTTAGAAATGGTGGAGGACTAAGGACATTCAGGGTGAAGAGAAGAAGACCCATGGGACCTGTGAGCTGTGTCCACATGCTTCTCAATGGTTGTTGTAAGGGATGGGGAACAAACACATTCTGAGGGTCTTCCCAAGAATAGGGGTCTCATGGTGGCAGATTACAATGAACGCGCTGAATCAGAAAAATCTCTTCAGCCAGGTGCAGTGGTGTGTGCCTGTAATTCCAGCTACTTGGGAGGCTAACATGAGAGGATTGCTTGAAGCCAGGAGTTTGAAACCAGCCTGGGCAACATAGCAAGGCTCTGTATCTAAAAAGAAACAAACGAAAAGATCTTTTCAATAGGCAGAGCTGTCCAAGGCCTCGATGCGTTCTGTGGTTAAAACTGAGTTCCCCATCACTGAAGGCACTCAAGCAGAGACCGGACATCCACCTGCCCTGAGCCAACAATGCTGTGTGCATCTTTCTGTCTGTTCTTCTGTCATTACATTTCCCCCAACTCTCTTCTTTTCCCTCTCCCTCTTCCACATTGAAGGATGCTTGTGATTACTTTGAGCCACCAGATAATCCAAAATAATCTCCCTAGTTTAAGGTCAGCTGATTAGCAACCTTAATTCCATCTGTACCATAATTACCTCTTTGTCATGTGAGAGAACACATTCCCAGGTTCCAGAGATTAGAGTGTGGACATTACTCTGCCAGCCACAGCAAGTGCTCCATGCACAGTGCTCACATTGTTGTGATTCACAGCATGTGAACCAAAGGCCTCTAGGCCTTGTGTAGCTGCCAAGTCCCCTCCAATGTCTGCTCAGGGCAGGGTATGCAGTAACAGGTGACCGGGGCACAGTGCCTACCGGCCCAGCTTCGCCTGTCACTCCTAGGGTGTTTATTATGGTTAATGTAGGACTGAGGAGCATTTGCCTCCTGTCACTCTAGGACCCCTGTACAAGGCATGTGGAAGGACAGAGCACACACGTGCCCCGCAGAGCAGCATCAGGAACTTGTAGCCACTGAAGACGCTGCATGTGAGAACAGAGCCTAGCAGAATCTGTGCAGATGCATGAGGGTCTCGCTTTCAGGACAGATGTTCTCTGAGTGCATGAAACTGCAGCCACAACCTCTTACCCTCTTATCCAAAAGGGCATGATTAGAAAAATGCAACATGTTCCTGAGGTTTCAAGTAGAACAGATTTGAAAGATCAGGGTAAGGTTCTGGCACATTCACCTGACCCAGGGACTGCACCTGTTGCCTTTGCATAAGCTCCCTCATCAGTCCTCAAAGAAACCTCATCGGGAAGACTTCTTATGGTCCCTGCCTTTCAGAGGATCAAAATGACCTGAGCAAATAAGTAATCAAAGCTGGAATCAAATTCAGGTCCCACAGTTTGGAAGTCTTTGTTTTTCAAAACACGCTTCATTGCCCAGGGCAGAGAATGTCACATCTTTTGTGCGGCATCTCCAAGCCCAACCAGCAGGTGGAGATGAGGAGGGGTCCTGGGCTATTCAGATTTCTCAGTCCACAGCTAAGGATGTCTCCCACACTTCACTGATCCTAGGGAATTACCTCTCAATAGCACTACCACTTTAACTCCTGTTCAGTGCAGAAAATTTGAAAAATATAGAAAAAACAGGAAAAAATTAAAATTACCTAGAATTAGACATTATTATCATTTGGGGTATCCATATAGATGTGTATTGCTTTTTGATAAAGTAAAATTTTTCTGCTCATAAGTTTTTTACGGCTTATTTTTCACTTTATAGACCATAGACACTTTCCTGTATCATTATCTCTTCTTCCATCATATCCATTTTATGGCTGTATATGGATATAGCACAATTTATTAAAACATCCTCTATTGTTGGACAATTAGATTTTTGTGGGTTTTTCTTCATATTACGATTTTGCAATAAAATCCTGGTAGATAAAACTGCACATGTAATTGAGAGTTTCCACAAGACACATTTCTAGAAATAGAATGGAGCGGCCAAAGCGTATGAACATTGTTAAGGTCCTTGTTGCAGACTAAAAAAAGCCTACAGATGCTCCCCTTGACTGTATGAAAGTGTCCCTTCTCCCACAACCAGAGTAATGCTGAATTTTATCTTTTTAAAAAAATATTTGCTTCTGTAGGCTTCGTGGTTTTAAGGGGTCCCATTGGGCATTGCATGGATTAAACAGAAGTGTATGTGCGATGGTCCTCTTCTCCTAGGATGTAACTCAAAAATCAGCAAACTTTCTGTAAGGACCTGATAGTATATATTCTAGGCTTTGCAGGTCATGCAATCTCTGTTGCAACTGCTCTGCCAATGAAGCACAAAACATATAAACGTTGACTATTGAACATATATGAGCAGCTATAGACGATAACTTATAAATGAGCATAGCTGTGTGTCAATAAAACTTTATTTATAGATACTGAATTGTGAACGTCATATGACTCCCACGTATCATCAAATATTATTCTTTTAAATTTTTTTTCAACCACTCAAAAATGCAAAAACAATCTTGCATGGGTCATACAAAAACACATGGTGGGCACAGGCCATACTAAGCCCAAAAGGGCTTTCATTTGCCAGTCCTCTGGTTTACCTGAAGGCCACATGTGCACAGTTATGCCTTTAAATGTCTCGACAAGGAAGGCTTTTTTCCAAATGTGTAATAGCTTTCAACATTGGCTACACATTAGAGTTATCTAGAAAGTTAAAAAAAAAAAAAAAGCCAGTCCTGGACACCACCCCAGCTGAACTAAATCAGGCTCTGTTAAGGTGCATATGGACATGGCTAGTGTAACTCTCTCCACGTAATTCTAAGGCTCAACTACAACCATGCTTCAATTAGTCAGACAAACCCAGCTCAGTTCCACTAGGCCCCATGCCTGGGCCACCTTAACTTGCGATCTGAGAGGCTGCCAACAAGATAAACGATCTGATCATTAGTCAGGCGTGGTGGTGTGCACCTGTAGTCCCAGCTACCTAGGAGGCTTAGGCAGGAGGATTGCTTGACCCCAGAAGGTTGAGGCTACAGTGAACCAAGATTTTACCACTGCACTCCAGCCTGGGTGGCAGAGGGAGACTCTGTCTCAACCAAAAAAAAAAAAAAAAGTCTTCAGGCCACCGATATTGGCTCAAGCTCTGTGGTTAGGAAATCAGACCCAATCAGCTGCTCAAGCCTGCCAGGCTTTGGGACATTCCCTGGGCTTCTGCATCTCCCCTGGAGATTCAGGCTTTGGCTTCTCTTGAGGCCAGATGTGGAGATGGTGAACAGCAGTTCCTGCCTTTTCTTCTGCCCAGCCTCAATCTGCGGCCAGCCGTGGGCATTGGGCGGATGTTCCATCCCCACCCGGCCTCTCTCCTTGGGTCCTTCCCACTCTTTGCTTTTCTTTGCAGATTTCAAGGTGATGACAAAAGAGACAACAGTCTTAGCATTTGTTAATACCCACTTGACCCACAAAAGAAAATTCGCCAGCATTCCGCAGCTTCTAATTTAAAAACCATTAGACCGTTCCGCTTGGCGGACCAGATCTAAATATTCTTAAAGGGACGGTTTAATTTAATGATTACCTTAACAAGCCCCCTTTTAAAATGATGATCCGCCAAATTCGAGGGATTTGTTTTGGAATCTGATCCAATAAGTGGCTTTGCACAAAGAGGAGCAGAACAGAATCTGATTTGGTTCAGAACGCAGTGAAAATCATGGAAATTACTTTGCATATTTAATCACTGTAGAAACATGAGTACAAACTACTTTCTAGAGATTACCTTAGGAGAAAGAAAAAAAAAAAAGCTCCAGGCTTTGCAGCCAGCATGCCAAGTACTTTGATTTACAATGAATTATTTGGATTTTATAGAACACACTCAGTGTTCCAAAGACTTCAACCTCCTCAGCCCCTGGCAGGAAGACATATTTTCAACAGTGGAGCAAAAGCTGGACTTTGGAAACAGAGGCCGCAGTGAGGGGATTTGTTGTACAGGCCTGCAAGGTGGCCTCAACTTTTCTACTTTTTGCAACCAGAGTTTGAGAAAAAAATACGAGGACAAGTGACAGGAAAAACCCCCGGTCAGGTGTTTGGACTGAAGGCACCTGGTTCATCTCAGGGAAGATGGTCACCCTTCCATCCACCCAGTAGCACAGAGCAAGCATGGAGCTCCACCAGCTCTGCCCATGGAAGCTTGCAGGCAGAAGCTTCAAGAGCTAGGGCTGTAGTCTGAGCCCAGTCCTACTGCTACGGGGCCTTGTGACCACATCTGAGTCAATTCACCTCCCCATATAGTTCGCTTCTTATTTATGCTTCACTTCCTCTAGGTTCTACTTAACTATCACTTCATCAGTGAGGCCTCCTCTGAGCACCCTATCTTTATTTAGGAAGGTAATATCTTTACTGAGCTGCAAAACCTTGGAAAATCAATACAGTCTTCTTTAATACAATAAAATCATATATTTGTGGGAGTCATGGATTACTTTAGTGATAATTTTCACTCCAAAAATATTTAAGCACCAAATGAAAACACTGTGTTTTTGCTGTTGTTGTTGTTGTTGTGTTTTTTATTTGTTTTTGTTTTTTTGAGACAGAGTCTTGCTCTGTCACCCAGGTTGGAGTGCAGTGGCGCAATCTCAGCTCATTGCAACCACTGCCTCCTGAGTTCAAGCGATTCTGCTGCCTCAGCCTCCAGAGTAGCTGGAACTACAGGCAGGTGCCTGGCTAATTTTTTTGTATTTTTAGAAGAGATAGGGTTTCACTGTGTTAGCCAGGATGGTCTGGATCTCCTGACCTCGTGATCCGCCCGCCTTGGATCCCCAAAGTGCTGGGATTACAGGTGTGAGCCACCGGGCCTGGCCCACTGTGGTTTTTTTGATGGTGGTTTATAGCAGATCAAGTTATTTTATACAAATGAGTAGCTTTTAAAACTCTACAATTTCTCATTTTGGAGTGAGTTCCTTCATGCAAGCTGTTGAAGTTTCCAGCACTGGGGCAGCTGTGTGTCCATAGAGGTGGCTTTGCTTTTTTCCAGGGTTGGCCCAAGGCCAGGTAGAGTTCCAATATGTGAAAAGCTTTAACATTTTACCTTAAAGAGATTCAACATCAATACCAATTTCCAAGTCCTTTTTTAAAAATGTTAAATTTCTCCATAAATACTGAAATCCTCAAAATTAGCCAGTCATTTCAAACAACACTACTATCAGATGATCCCTTTTATTTACAAGTACTGCATCTTTTTGTTTTGGTCAAAAGTCACATAGCCTTACCAAGCACCCCATCTTAGGAGAAACACCCCAGACAGTTTTCCCCCTTCCTGCTCTTTTTCTCCTGCATTGCACACACAGAAGTATTACTTAGGAACTTGTTTACACTCCACCTTCCCCTATTAGAATGAAGCTGGTATTTAGAACTTAATCTGCTCTGTTCATGAGCTGTTTCCCCAAAATTTTGAGCAGTGCCTGGCTCAATAAATATTTGAATGAAAGAATTAATAATGTCCACCTTCTTGTTACTTGTGTAAAGGTGAACTACAATAGAAGAAGTGTGTCTAACAAAGCAAAAAAAAAAAAAAAAGTGTGCATAGAAAGAAAAAAAAAAGGTGGCATTGAATACGGATTTTGAAGTAGAAGGGACCTGTGTTAGATCCCAGCACTGCTATCCTCTCACTCTGACTCTTGATCCCGTCACAGATCTGCCTTTCTGAGCCTCAGTTTCACATCTATAAAATGGGACCACACTTACTTCTTGGAGTCATTGTGGAGGTTTGAGATCATGCAAGAAAAAGGCCAAACCCAGTGCTTGGCATGTGCTATATGTGGTCAAGAACTAAGTATCAGTATCGTGACTTCCCAGATATGAAGGTTGATTGTGTATGTCCACTTGGCTGGGCCACAGGGTGCCCAGATAGCTGGTTAGACATTATTTCCGGATGTGTCTGCTGGGGTGTTTCTGGAAGAGATTAGCATTTGACTGGGTGAACTCAGCAACACAGAAGACCCTCTCCAATATGAGTGGGCATCTTGCAACCTCTTGAGGACCTGAATAAAACAAAAAGGCAGAGGAAACTTGAATTCACTCTCTGCCCGACTGCTTGAGCTGGGACATCAATCTTACCCTGCCCTGATGCTCCTGGCTCTCAGGTCTTCAGACTCGACTGGAATCTACACCATCAGCTCTCTGGCTCTTAGGCTTTTGAACCACACACTGGATTTCCTGGGTCTTCAGTTTGCAGGTGGCAGATCATGGGACTTCTTGGCCTCCATAATCACATCAACCTGGTTCTCTTTTTCTTGAGAATTCTGACTAGCACAAAGCGTAAGGAAACAACCACAATGACGGTGTTTCAGGACCACCTCTGCCTAGCCATCTGGGGACATTCACTATCACATTTTCTTGGGGTTTCCTTCCCAACCAACACCCCCCTTGTAGAGAAGTCTGAGCTATATGCTGGAGGAATCAGAAAAATGGACGGATACTTTGAAAAGCTCTCCAGCCGGTCACAGTGGCTCAGGTATGTAATCCCAGAACTTTGGGAGGCCAAGGTGGGCAGATCACTGGAGGCCAGGAGTTCAAGACCAGCCTGGCCAACATGGTGAAACCCCATCTCTACTAAAAATACAAAAATTAGCCAGGCATGGTGGCGGGCGCCTGTAATTCCAGCTACTCAGGAGGCTGAAGCACGAGAGTCACTTGAACCTGGGAGGCAGGGGTTGCAGTGAGCTGGGATTGCACCACTGCACTCCAACTTGGGCGACAGAATGAGACTCTGTCTCAAAAAAAAACCAAAAAAAGAAAAGAAAAAGAAGATAAAAAGCTCTCCAAGAAGTGCAACATTTTTAGATTGGTCCCAAGTTCCGACAGCTGGCAGGCAGTTCCCATTGTAAAACACTGGTTTGCAAGCATCTGTCTGTCTATATGTGTGCACTTCTCCAAGGCGTAAACGTATGCAGTAACTACACACTTTGCAAGATGTATGTGAGCTGTGAGTGTGGGTGTGTGTATGTGTATGTTTGAGTTTCTGTATTTCTGAAAGGGATTGTAGAGGGAGACCAGATGTGCACACTGCATGCATGTGTAAATAAAGAGAGCAATGCATACACACAGCATTCCCATACCTGCTTTCAGGTCCTCCCTGTGTATTCCTTGAAGCGTCACAAGCTTCAGAGCTCAGCAGTCGAGAGGTTAATGAACAAGCTTTCTTTCCCATATGCACTGAACAGATAATTTTCTTTTACTCCTTACGATAAGTTGAAGAAGCATTTGAGTGACAGGACAATTTGTCAATCAACAAAAAATAGAAGGGGAACCTCCTCTGCATAATTTTACACACAGAATCCAACGTGATCTGGGACCGTACACCAAGCTGGGACAGCAAAGAGGATGAGTCCAGCAGGGCCTGTCAAATCTATGCCTATTTCCTCCTTCCAATTTGCTCTCTGAAGCTGCCGAGGATTTGTCAAAAGTCAGGAAAGTTCATTTGGCCTCGCTCAGTGAAATCCTTCAGTGACTCCACCTCACCCTTGGCCAGATGGCAAAGGTCCTTTCTCACCTGGTGCCCACCTCCATCACTCCTTCCAACTTGTGCCTCTGCCTAGTCCGAGTTACCTAGTGACTGTCCTCGGACACACCAGTCATCACGCCAGTCCTTCCTCCTCCAGGTCTTCCTCTGTGCCTGCCACCTGGAATTCATTCATTCATTCATAAATTCACTAAATTGCGGATGGGAAGCCCACTGTGAGTCAGGCATTGAGACAAGCATGGGACGGAGAAGGGGGGAAAATAAGACAGATGTTCCTGAGCTCAGAGGACACCCTCCTGCAGAGTAGTGGCGGCACCCCCTCCCCCCGCACTCACCTGGAAAACCCTCGCCTCTCAAGGTTTGGCTCAAGTGCCCACCTTCTACCTATGAAATGACCCCTGACCCTGCTTTCCACCCTCTGGTGGAACTGACCACTGCTTACTTTTCACCTCCACTGTTATCGGTGTAGAATTGTCATTGTCACACTTGTATCACTGTCTTACACATATTCATTATCTCCCTGCCTTTCCCCATGAGACTAAGTCCCTCATGCTCTCATTCACCTTCAGACCCCCAGCGCTTTGCACAGAGCACATGGCACACGATATGGTCTGAAAATATTTGCGGATGAAATGCACCAGACAACCCATGGATGGGAGAATGGAAAGATGGATGGATGGATGGAAGAATGAAGGTGTTCAAACGACCAGTAAGACAGAGCAGAGACAAGGCATTCAGATACCTTTCTGGCACATGTACTCAAGGCCCACCCAAATCTATAAATGTTAACATCATTATTATTAATAATTAAGTATCACTGTCATTGTGATCTGTTTTATCCTGGGAATTTATAAATATTATTTCAAACTTTCCTAACAACTTTACAAAGTAGTATTATCATTATCCCTGAAGACGCTGAAAATCAGAGAGGTTAAACAACTCTTCCAAAGTCACACAGCGGGTAGAAGGCAGTGCTGAGGTTAGAATTCTGGTTTGTCTGAATTCAAAGCCGCTACTCTTTCCCCACCATCCTCCCCTAGCACTCCCACCACTCCACATCAATATCCGTTGGTATTTGGGCCTTGAGGGTCATCCCAGACCCTCACCCAGGGACCTTTGGCTGGCTTCCTTTTTAGCCAATGTGAGAGCTGCCTTTCCTGCAGAGTCGCCCTTCTCTAGCACTAGCCGTTTCATTTTTTGGTAAAACCTGCATTATGGAAATAGATTGTCAATTACCCTGGGTGGCTGTGTAAAAGAATTACTGCAACAGTCATGGTGAAAAGAAAACTTTATTTTCACCACTTTCCAGTAAAAGCTAATTCAGAATAACTCCATTTAACAGTTATTTTATGCTGAAATACTGAATACCTCGGGGAGTCTTTTAGGGATTTTAAAGTCTCTTTATTTATAAATGATTCATGCTGCATTTTCAGAAAAACCTACAATTAGTGTGGGTAGCACAGAAGCTCCTTAGGGAAAGGTAAAAAAAAAAAAAGAAGAAGAAGAAGAAAAGGAAAGAAAGAAAGAAAACGAAAATATACATGCATTCTCTGCACCCTTTTATCCATTATTGTTTTGCAGTGGACTATAAAAAGAGAACCGACGGAAAAAACCAAGGAGGTATTTTGTCTAACCTTTTAAATACATGCCCCATTTGACAGCATTTGTACAGCAGTTGTTGCCATGATCTGCTCAGCCCACAACATTCTTTTAATGCTCATTTCAACTTGGCACAGACTCTCCAGGCCAGCAGAAGCTTAAAGGAATCAGAGCTACTTCGGGAAGATCGCATCTTAACAGCATCTAACACGGGCCATCTGAGAGAGAACTGTGCTCTCGGGGGTCAGTTCAGTGCCCAGAGAGAAAGCAAGGGAAAGACTTCCAGTTCTCGATCTAAAGCCATCCAGGAGATACCTTAGGAAAAACAGCTCCCAGGTCCCTGGTCTTTCTGAGTGTCGTTTTCTTCACATGTCCAAGGAGGTGCACCATATCCACCTTATGGGGTTCTGCCGTTCCACATTCCTGTAATGTCTTATTCGGAGACTCCTGCTCTGTGCCATATGTGAGACAGGCCCTGGCTTCAGAAGCACACAGTCTGGTGGAAAAGATGGATGTAGAATAGCCGATGGTGGGGAAGAGGCTCCGAGAAGCTTAGTGAGCACAGAGGGACACGGGACCCAGACATGGAGTCAGGGAAGACTTCTTCGGTGAAGCAACGATTAAGCCAAAATGTGAGGGGTGAGCAGGCACAGAGGGAAGCAAGGGCATAGGGCTGGAGGTACCAGTATGTACAGCAATCTTGAGACCAGAGTGAGGAACATGTAGGATTCTATAAGCAATTTAGCCCAGCTGGAGACATTCAGCCTCAGAGGCAGGAAGGTGATGCCACTGAGCTTTAGAGGATCCGCAAGATGACGATTTCAATAAGAGGGTTTTGTAAACTCTAAAGCCATAGGGCCCTGCACAGTATAAGTTATTATCCAACGTTATTACCCTTTTGGACAGACTGGGGGCGGGGGGCAGATCTGACTCGGAGATAGAATTAGAATTTGCCGGTGTCATTGGCAAAGGATCTCAATATTTTTTCAGCTGTTCTTACCCAGTTCATTGATTACAATGTGCCGGATGGATAGGGGGTACCCCATTCATTCATGCATCCGTTTGGATATCTGAGTGTGTGCATAACTCATATTTTAGTTTTACTGGAAGCAAATATAACAGAACTTAGAGTTGTTGAAAACCACAGAAAAAAGAAAAAGAAAAAGCAACAACTTCCCATCTGAGCAACCTACAGAATCCATGCCCAGCATCCCTCTTCCCTCATCTGGAAGCATCCCCTTCCCATGATTGTTTACACCTGTCTCTGCTGAGAGAGCAAGTACACGGCCAATGCTGTCTTATGCATTTTCTTGAATTATATTCAATGAAATGAGCATTTTTCTAGCCTCTATTATGTGCCACGTAGTGTGAAAGACCTAACAGGAAGACAGGCATGAAAGAGACTAGTTCCCGCCTTTAAGAGCTGTGTTAGTGTAGGGACATGTCACACGAGGCTGAGACACCTGCATGGGGAGCTGTCCACAGCAGCAGGTACACAATAATTCAAGATTCTGGGGTCAGACCAAGCTGAGGCCTATTATCTAAGAGGTTGGTGGGCTCTGGTACTGGGATACAGTCAGCCATAGTCTGACACTTACCACCACTATGACCTCAGGCTGGTCACTCGACATCTCTGTGCCTCAGTTTCTTCATCTGTAAAATAAGCATGACAATCCTACAATCCCCACTGAGTTGTCCTGATGAACTTATTAATAGATGTAAGGTACTTTGAAGAGTACCTGGCACATAGTAAGTGCTCTGAAAAGGTACGTTAATCTTATCATCATTACTATCATCACTAAGCAGATGCAAAAGGCCCTTACTCTTAATTACCACACTCTATACACTCCCCCATCCTGAATGAAAGGAGATCTTAACCAGTCACTGGAGTGAACAGATAATGGGTAGGTTCAAGACAAATTCAAAAGAGACAGAGAGAGCTGAGGAGCTGTCTAAGGAGCTCACCAAGATTTCAAGGGCAAACATGGCATGTGAAACAATTTCTTTACTATGTGATAAATTTGCAGACTTCTTTTGTGTATGTTGTGACATTGGAGCCTTAAACCACTCAGGAAGATGTGCATGAAAGGGTCATTATCTCTGCTTTGTAGATGAGCTAACCCAGAGAAGAAAATTATTGGCCTGGGATCTTCCAGTTTGTAAGTGGCTGGGAAGACACTCAAATCCAGTATCCTGAATCCAAGAAAGATGGTTTTGCTCTTCCATTCGGCTGCTTTCTCCCTGCTATCAACTGAATATGTACCCCCCACCCAGAATTTATCTATTGAAACCTAATGCCCAATGTGATAATATTGGGAGGTGGGGACTTTGGGAGGTGATAAGGTCATGAGGATGGATCCCTCATGAATGGGATTAGTGCCCTTATCACATGGAGAAACGTTTTCTCTACTGAAAATACAAAATTAGCTGGATGTGTTGGCACATGCCTGTAATCCCAGCTACTTAGGAGGCTGAGGCAGGAGAATCACTTGAAGCCCGGAGGTGGAGGTTGCAGTGAGCCAAGATCATGCCATTGCACTCCAGTCTGGGCAACAAGAGCAAAACTCCATTTCAAAAAAAAAAAAAAAAAAAAAGGGACCCACTAAGTGGGCTCGCCCTTCTACCATGTGAGGACATGGGGAGAGATTGGCCATCTAAGAACCTGAATTTAGGCCCTCACCAGGAACTGGATCTGCTGGCACCTTGATTTTTGGACTTCCAGCCTCAGAACTGTGAAAACTAAATTTCTGATGCTTATAAGCTTCCCAGTCTATGGTATTTTGTGACAGCAGCCCGAGTGGACTAGGACACTCCCTGGTGAGGTTGAGAATCCAGACAATGCTGTTCCTTTGGAGAAACTGAAACTACTGATGGGAGACCTGGAAGTGAACTTAGGTGACAGCAAGGAATGTGTGCAGCCTGGTGGGGGAGGGGCAGCCAACAAATGTGCTCTGGCCTCTCCACGGTGACCTGGCAATTGGTGCAAGAGGGTATCAATAATTCATGATCCTTGTCCCCTATACAAAACTAACTCAAAATGGATCATAGGTCTAAATGTAAAACTTAAAACTATAATGCTTCTAGAAAAAAAACGGGAAAACTGTTGTGGACTTGGGTTAGGCAAAGATTTCTTAGTTACAAGACCAAAAGCATCATCCACAAAAGAAAAAAATGATACAGTGGATTTCATCAAAATCAAGAGCTTCTTTTCTTCAAAACACACCAGTTAAGAGAATGAAAAGACAAACCACAGGCTGGGGGAAATATGTGCAAAGCACATATCTGATAAAGGACTTGTATTCAAAATATATGAGGAACTCTCAAAACCCAACCATAAGAAAACCAACAACTCATCCTCAAAAAAAAAAAAAAAAAAAGAGATGGACCAAAGACCTTAGCAGACGTCTCACCAAAGAAGACATACAGGTGTCAAACAAGCACATGAAAAGAGTCTACATATCTTATGTCAGCAAGGAAATGCAAATTAAAACAACAATGAGATACTACTGTACACCAATCAGAGTGGCCAAAATTCAAAACTCTAACAACGTCGCATGCTGGCAAGGATGTGGAGCAACACAAACTCTCATTCAAGTTCTTGAGAATAGAAAATAGTACAGCCACTTTGGATGACAGTTTGGAAGTTTCTTACAAAGCTAAACATACTCTAGCAATATGATCCAGAAATCATGCTCTTTGGTATTTACCCAAAGGCGTTGAAAATTTATGTCCACAGAAAAACCTGTACACAGATGTTAGCACCTTTATTCTCAATTCCAAAACTTGGGAGCAACCAAAATGTCCTTCAGTAAATGACTGGGTCAATAAAATGTGGTACGCCGGGCATGGTGACTCACACCTGTAATCCCAGCATTTCAGGAGGCTAAAGAGGGGCAGATCACGAGGTCAGGAGATTGACACCATCCTGGCTAACATGGTGAAACCCTGTCTCTACTAAAAAAAAATAGAAAAAAAATTAGCCGGGCATAGTGGCAGGTGCCTGTAGTCCCAGCTACTCAGGAGGCAGAGGCAGGAGAATGGTATGAACCCAGGAGGTGGAGCTTGCAGTGAGCCAGGATCAGGCCAATGCACTCCAGCCTGGGCAACAGAGTGAGACTCCATCTCAAAATAAAATAAAATAAAATAAAATGTGGTACATTCAGAAAATGTAATATTATTCAATGTTAAAAAGAAATAACTTATCAAGTCATGAAAAGACGTGGAGGAATCTTAGATGCATATTACTAAGTGAAAGAAGCCAATATGAAAAGGCCATATACTGTACGATTACAACTATATGACACTCTGGAAAAGACAAAAATATGGAGTCAGGAAAAAGATCAGTGACTTCCAGGGGTACGCGGGGAGGGAAAGATGATCCAGCAGAGCACAGGGGATTTTCAAGCAGTGAAACTACACTGTACAATGCTCTAATGGTGGATGCATGTCATCATGCGTTTGTCCAAATCCATAGAATGCACAACTTCAAACATGACCCAATGTAAACTATGGACTTAGGGTGATAAGGACAGCCAGTGCAGATTCATCAATTTTAACAAGTATACCACTGGTGGAGGATGTCAATAATAGGGGAGGCTATGCGTGTGTGGAGGCAGGGAGGATATGGGAAAGCTAGCTCTGCACCTTCCACTCAATTTTGCCGTGAACATAAAACTGTTCTTAAAAGTATAGTCCATTAAAAAAAATGGATATAGAATGCGATCAGACATTTCACCAAAAAAAAAAAAAAAAAAACCTGCACACACAAGAAAAGATACTCAATATTGTTGGTCACTAGGGAAATGCAAACCAAAACCAGAAAGAAATACCACTATGTTCCTGTCTGAATGGCTAAAACTAAGCAGGGAAATGATAATAGCAAGTGTTGGCAAGGATGTGGAGGAAGTAGAATTCTCCTATATTTCTGGTGGGCCTGCAAAATGGTACTCTGCAAAACAGTCATTCTGGAAAACAATTTGAGAGAAATCAGCTATCTAAACATCCTATAAAGTTAAAAGTACGTTTACCATATACCACTGAATGAGTCGATTCCTAAGTATTTACCCAAATAAAATGCAAATCTATGTTCACATAAAAACCTGTAGGAGAATGTTTGCAGCAGCTTTACTCAAAACCACAAAAACTGGAAACAACCCAGATGTCTCTCGACTGGGGGTTAAATAAACATGGTACATCCATGCATTGGAATACTATTTGGTATGGTTTGGCTGTGTCCCCACCCAAATCTCATCTTGAATTGTAATCCCCACGATTCCCATAGTCCCCATGTGTCAAGGGAGAGACTAGCTGGAGGTGATTGGATCATGGGAGTGGTCTCCCCCATGCTGTTCTCCTGATATTGAGTGAGTTCTCGTGAGATCGGACGGTTTTATAAGTGTTTGGTAGTTCGTCCTGCGATCATTCTCCTTCCTGCTGCTTTGTGAACAAGGTGCCTTGCTTCTCCTTCGCTTTCCACTATGATAATAAGTTTTCTGAGGCCTCCCCAGCCATGCTGAACTATGAGTCAATTAAACCTCTTTCCTTTCTAAATTACTCAGTCTCGGGTAGTTCTTTTATAGCAGTGTGACACTATTAATCAATAAAGAGAAAAAAACTACTTATACATAACAACATAGATAAAATCTCAAAGTCATCATGCCAAGTGCAGTAGGCCTGACTCAAAAGGCAAAATTCTGTATGAGTTCCTGTGTACTGAATTTTTGAAAAGGCAAAATTATAAGGGCATTAAATGTAGCAGAGGGTTTGGGGGCTGGCCAGGGAGGGGAGATTTGGCAATGAAGGGGCACAGGAATATTACTTTACATGATGGAATTGTTACGTATCTTAAGTGTGGAGGTGTTACACACTGTAATCATTTGTCAAAACTCCCAGAACTATACATTAGAAAGAATGAATTCTACTTATGTAATTACACGTTACTGTTGAAAGGGGGAAAGATGAAATCATTATTCATTTTTTTAAAAATCCATAGGAAGACACAAAACCACTCCTTTAATAAAAGAGCTCTTCCTTCATAGAAGTGAACTGAGCGATTCTTTAAACTTCACAATCTTTTGTTTTTAATATTACAATTAATATTGTAGGAAAACAATAATTTGTAAAGGGACTCAAAAAATGCATTAATGTGAATTAAATTTCTATAAGGAAGAGAGAGATCCAAATATTTCGCTGGCACCCACGATGTGCCTGCAGAGCGATAGGTGTTTTCTGTGCTAGGACTTCGTTAATTGCAGGAACAGAAGTGAGGCCGTCACTTGAGCAAACTTTCTGTTCCTTGCTTCCTAAGTTTTGTTCCCCAAAACTTCCTTCTCAGAGAGCGGCATAATGCTGATGCTTCTTCTCCTCCTTTCCCCCTTCCCCAAAAAAAGTTCTTAATTCAGTCAATCAAGTGGTCTATGTGACAGCAAACTCCAGGTTGACTGATTTTTTTACCTCCTAAACTGACAGAATCAAATGGTGATTTATTTATTTACTTACTAATAATTTATATCTTGTCTCCTTCCAAAAAGGATTTGAGTGCCTCGCTCGATGTCTTGGTATTACCTCCAAAAAGTGTAAGCATATCGGGGAAGAAAATAGACACTGGAGAAGTGGTCTTTGGTTTCATTGCAGATTCTACAGAGTCACACGGCAATGCTTAATGAGCCCATTACTGCAGAATATAAATAATAGAGAGTCTGACCTGGCTGCTATGTTAAAATGGGATATCGGATCTAAAACCACCTCCGTGAGGTTGTCTGCACAGGTGTGGGGAGATTATCTACTAGGTAATTGGGCCCAAAGACTTGACACATTGGAGAAATAGAAGCTTTCTTCCCTGAGCAAGTCCAACAAGCTAAGAAGGTGTTACCCACCAGCCATTAAAGGTGGTCTATGGACCAGCACTTACATAAAGAGTTTCAACAACTGGGCAAAGTAAGCATTAGGACTCTGTGAAAAACCAGAGAGGGCTCAGAGAGGGTATGTAACTTGCCAAGGGTCACAGAGCTGGTAAGAGGCCAAGCTAGGACCTTGAATCCAGGTCTTCCAGAATCCACAGCCTGTGCTTCTCCCCTTTTCCAAGTTGCCTCTTGGCTTTTGAGCCCAATCAACTTGTCTGGCACTGGCTACCTGTAATGCTCTCATTTATTAATATAGTTTGACATCCTTTGCTCAGTTTTGGACACTGCTTCAAAAAATGTTTGCCATCCCTGCCATGGGTTACGATAATCTCAGCTACAAGTAACAGCAAGTTCAAATTCAAACTGGCTTCAACAATGAGATGATTGATTAGCCCCCAGCAGTGGAGGACCAGAGGCAGGGCAGGTTCCAGGCACCATATGTTAGAAGATCTGCTTTGCTGCTCCAAGGTTCCCCGTGCTTGGCCCTTTTCCATGTGTGTGCTTCTTCCTCGGGAAGGAAGGAATCAGAATGCAGCAGTGGTAGGGATTTCTCCAAAGAAGCAATGGGCCCATCACCTCCTTAAGTGTGAGAGAGCCTCTTTTATAAGCCCCAGCTGTCATCACCTCCAGATGCATTGGCCAGGGATGGGCTACACACACATTGCCAGGTTACATCCCCATTCTTAAACCATCACTGGCAGCGTTGGGGGATGACCATGTTTGCTGTAGGAGAAACTTGGTAGATGTTTTCTAATCCATTACCCCTCCAAGAGAAAAGAGTCATTTTCAGAATCCAGGAAGACTGCCTTTCCCAGCCTCTCTTACAATTCAAAATGAGCCATGTAACCAGCTTCTATAAATAGAATGTGAAAAAGTGGTGCCACTTCCAGGCCTGTCCATAAAATGTCTTGTGTGGTCCTCCACACTCACTTTCATCAGCAGCTGAAGGCAGAGGACTCACAGCACAGCAGAGAAGTAGAGATGAAAAGATGCCTTAAAAGATGACAGCACAGTAGAGAAGTAGAGATCTGAATTCCTGAATCACTTCACAAGAGGCCAAATGCTGGTCTAGACACATAAAGGTATTACGTCAAGCCACTCAAATTTTAGGGTTATTTGTTCCTGAAGCTCGTGCTAATTGCCCTAACTAATCCAGGTGGCTTCAACTAATTAGCTGGGTGGAATAGAAGTTTGGGAGTCAGCCATAAAAACCACTCTGTAACAAGTCATGTGCTTCACACATGGCAGAAAGGCCCCATGTTCAGGGTCTCCCATGGCCAGGGAGATGGAAGAAAGATATTAGTGAGCTGCTTTGAAAGTTCAGCAAGTTTAATAATTACAGGAGAGCTTTAGAGACTAACTTTAGTCTCTGTGTCACCTTGGGAAAGTCACTCCCAAACTGGGGGCCTCAATTTCTCCAGAAGAACATGACATTTACTCTCTCCAGGCTCTGAGACCCAGTGGGTCAGGGCAGCTCAAGGGGTTGATCTGTACTTACCTTGGGTTTAGTGCTGTTGAAGCAACACATAGTGTGGCCTGGAAAAGGGTCATTTTCAGAGCTAAGGCCAGGGCACCCACTCTGGAGAATCTGCACCAAGAAGTTCCAGGCCACCCAGCAACCTTGGGACAGTCAGATCTGTGCGTGTTGATCCCCAGGGCAGGCTCTTTTCTCACTGAAACCATTACACCAGTGTATTTGATGTAATTCCTACAAAACATGATTTTTATAACTCTGATCAGGGAACCAATTAATATAACTATTATTTATTGTGACTGTCTAGGCATAAAAACCCCACAAATCAAACTGATTCCCCAAATCCACTTGGATCCCTGCACTGCGAAGTCACATCCATTACACTGCTTTATAGTCGCATTTGTATTTTTTATTATTAATGCTATCAATACAATATTTATTCACCATGAAATAGCCTTCCACTTAGGAGGGAAATATGTGTACTTGTAAGTGCTCCTAATCATACCAAACTCTGCGCATGCTGGCTGGCGGATTGATGATGACTGGGACACACATTTTTTGAATAACGATAATGATCGCCAGTTATTGAAGTCCTACTAAGCACTAGGCTATGCCTTATATTCATTATCTCTTTGACCTTATCAATAATCATACCTTTCTCAACTTCATTTTACAGAAGGACACACTGAGGCTCAAGAAGGTGAGGTAACTTCCCAAATATCCCACAAATAGTCAGTAAAGAGCTGAGTCTTTCACCCAAGGACTCCCTGCTTTCACACAATTGCCCAAGTGCCTTCTAGGATTGACAGAGGGAAAGGCCAAAGCATTCAAGATTGAAACCAAAAAACACACAAACACATTACTCACTTTAATTGTGTCTCCTTCCAGAAATTTCTTCACCCAGAAATTACCATTGTCTCCATTTCAGTTTCATGTGAACTGATGCAGGAATCTGGATCACAAAGGTAGTGCGGCAAACTCACCTACACTCTGCACGTTTTGGAGAACTTCCCCCTCAGTGATCTCAGGCCGCATGTGATGACACCAGCACAGGTTACTAAAAAAGTGTCTTTCTCCCTTTCAGGGACCAATAAAGGCAGTGTGCGCCATGTTGCTCTGGAAGTTCCCAAGAATTAGTAATATTTGAACAGACAATTTCTTGATATCGTTCCACTTCACCACTCCCCACAACTTAGCCCTGCCCACCGCCAACCTCTCCAGTCATACCCACCTCCAGGCAGCACGAATAGTGTTGACAATGCTAGGTGACAGCAGGAAGCAAAACATACGCCAATGAGGGTTGCCAGATAACATACAGGATGCCCAGTTAGGTTTGAATTTCAGATAAACAAGCATGTTTTTAGCACAACCATGTCCCCAGTAACTACGATGGGAATTCACATTTAACCAAGTATCCAGTATTTTTATTCGCTCAACCTGGCAACTGTATCAACGTTAGAGAGAAAACTTTTACTTTCTCTGCTAAAGCTCCTTTTTTCTTTTGGCCCCTTTCCAGACCACTGCCAGGCATCAAAGCAAGGGAAATGGCTAATGTGCTGAGTCAGACCCCAAGATGCCCCTGGTCTGAGCTTCACCAGCTGGTAGAGTTCCTCTGTCGTCATGGCCAGTGTGCGTGCACACGCTTCCCTCTGGTATTTCTACTTGTCAGGGGCTAAGCAGACCAAAGCTGGACATGCTGGGTGTTACTAACCTGTTCCAACTCTGCTCTCCTGCACCTGGGTGGGGAAAGCAGGCAGGCCATCCTCTGCTCACACAGCCATCTTAGACTTAGGAAGGGACATGAGAAGCAAAGGTTTGGAGCCTCCACTGCAGAGTCCAGCTGCGCTGTCAGAGGGCCCGGCACCGGCGATGTCGCAGGACCTGCCATTTGAGTTAGGCATCTGTGGAGAAGGATCGATCCCTCCTCCAAAAACCTCCTCCTGGAGAAGAAGCGAGGCATGAACCAGGCCTGAGCTCCGCTGAGCCCTGCTGTCCAGTGACCTGCAAAGGGGCAGCACTCAGCCCAGAAACCACAACACACAGGAACAACCACTGCAGAACCTCAAACAGCCTGATACAGAGTAACATGCACAGGCTCTGAGTTTCTCTGGAGAGCGGGTTGTGTGGACGAAATCAATAATCAATGCTGACTGGGGCCAATAGTTAGCGGGACTGATATAACAAACCCATAAATAACTCTCCGCTATTCTCTTCCTGAAACCCAACCCTTGACCAGCACCAACCAGCTCTTTCCACGCTAGTGAACTGGTTATTCCTATAGATGAGTCCATTGGCATAAGGTCACTGATTACCTTAAAGAGCAGGTGCCCTCGCCATTATTTTCAATAAGGGAACAATGAATGGGGCCACTTGAAATCTGACCCCAGACCTCAGACGGTCTTACAGGCATGGATCAGCATATAGCAACATTCTACCTGTGGTCCCTGATAGCATCTGACCAAAACCTCCTGCTAGCCTTGCACAGGGACAAATCTCGGTGCTGTTCATTTTCTCTTCTCTAAAAAAAAAAGTGGCTTATCCACTATGTCAAACAGTACAGAGATTCCTCAAAAATTAAAAATAGAACTACTACCTGATCCAGCAATCCCACTTCTGGGTATGTATCGAAAAGATTTGAAATTAGGATCTCGAAGGGATCTCTGCACTCCCATGTTCACTGTGGCACTATTTACAGCAGCCAAAATATGGAAACCATCTAACTGTCCACTGGTGGATAAATGGATAAAGAAAATGCAGGGCCAGTATGGCGGCTCATGCCTGTCATCCCAGCCCTTTAGGAGGCCAAGTTGGGAGGATCATTTGAGCCCAGGAATTGGAGACCAGTCTGGGCAACGTAGGGAGACCCTATCTTTACAAAAATAAAAATATTAGCCAGGCGTGGTGGCACATGCCTGTGGTCTCAGCTACTTGGGAGGCTGAGATGGGAGGATCACTTGGACCCAGGAGGTTGAGGCTGCAGTGAGGTATGGCTGCACCACTGCACCCCAGCCTGGGCTGCAGAGCGAGAACTTTTCTTATTAAAAAAAAAAAAAGTGATATATACACACAATGAAATATTATTCAGCCTCTAAAAAGAAGGAAATCCTGCCATATGTTACACCATAAATGAACCTTGAGGACGTGGTGCTAAACAAAGGACAAACACTGCATGATTCCACTTATATGAGATATTTAAAAAATCAAACTCCTAGAAGCAAAGAATAGAATGTGATCTCCAGGGTCTGAGGGAGGGGAAAAGTGGCATTGCTATCAATTAGTGCAAAGTTTCAGTTATGAAAAATGAGTGAGTTCCAGAGATCTGTTGTTCAGCCTTACACTTGTAGATAACAATACTGCACTGGACGCTTAAAATTTGTTAAGAGGGTACATCTCAAGAACACATGGACACATAGAAGGGAACAACACACACTGGAAACTTTTGGAGGGTAGAGGGTGGAGGAGGGAGAGGAGCAGGAAAAATAGGTAATGGGTACAAGCTTAATACCTGGGTGATGAGATAATCCTTACGGCAAACCCCCATGACACAAGTTTACCTGTGTAACAAACCTGCACATGTACCCTGAATTTACAAATAGAAGCTAAAAAGAAAAAGATGGCGGATCTCATGGTAACCGTTCTTATCACAATAAAATAATTTTTTTAAAAAAGGAAAAGAAAAACTTCTCTGTGGTCGAGGCAGGAAAGGAGAAAAGTCAGCTTCATGCCTACGTCTGGAGGATCCCAACGTGCAGAAAAGCCAGAGTCAAAATGTATAACTACCGTCCAGGAAGTGGGAGAAAAAGAATCAGACTAGGGAGTTATTTTTAGATGCATTTGTCCTCCCCACATAATGCAACTTTCAAATATGCTTCTATTTCTTCAAGTACGGCGAGTCCCCAGACGCCCCGTTCACACACTGTGTGCCGCCTGTATCGGAGACATATCTGCTTCTCACAGATAACCGACCCTCCTAATTAATAACACAAAGTCACAGGAGGAGCTCTCTAACTGAAACCGCAGCAGAGAACAGATAAGAAAAATATACTGGAGGTGTGGGGTTGAGGGTTGGTTTTTTTTCCCCCCTAATTCCCAAAGTCCTGCCAGTATTCTACTATGTCTTATGAATTCCAGAATAATGAAACATGACACAGTGTAACCCAACGTGAGGCGTCAACATGACATAAGCAAATGCAAAAGGATTCATGATCACCAAGCATGTCAGAAACACACCCGGAATTTTCTTCCTCCGCCCCTACTCCTGGGTGACAGGGTTTGGAGACTGGGATCTGTGGGATAACGGCGGCGCAAATGAGAAGAACTGCCCCGCCTTTGTGTGGGCAGCTTCCTTGTTAATGGCCCTCAAGATGCTTTGTAGAGTTCACGAAGCTAAGAACCAGGTAGCCACACTTGGAAAACAAGGGTCATTTCACCTGCCAGGGACCACACACGGACACAGTCCCGCCTCTTTACCAGCTGTTACCACCAAAGCCCCGTCATCAGGCCAGCCTCCTGACCTAAAATTACAGCATGTGGAGCTTTTCCAAGGAAATTATTTATTTAAGATTGTAGGAACTTCCTTGAAAACACTGCTATTTTATTAGTGAATGGATATGTGTCTGGACTATTGGGGAATGGTAGAAAATCGCATTGGCATTTGCCATCCCTCTACAGTTGTCTAAGTATTTTGCTTAAAAATAGTCCCTTTGGGCCGGGCGTGGTGCCTCACGCCTGTAATCCCAACACTTTGGGAGGCAAGGCAGGCAGATTGCCTGAGCCCAGGAGTTCAAGACCAGCCTGGCCAACATGGTGCAATCCCGTCTCTACTAAAAATACAAAAATTATCTGGGCATGGTGCCGTGTGCCTGTAATCCCAGCTACTTGGGAGGGAGGCTGAGGCATGAGAATCACTTAAACCCGAGAGGCAGAGGTTGCAGTGAGTCAAGATCGTGCCACTGCACTCCAACCTGAATGACAGAGCAAGACTCTATCCGAAAAAAAAAGAGAAGAAGAAGAAGGAGAAGAAGAAGGAGAAGGAGGAGGAGGAGGAGGAGGAGGAGAAGAAAAAGAAGAAGAAGAAGAAAGAAATAGTCCCTTTGGATCCTCACAAATTCCCTACCACGTGGGTTCAGACCCATCTTGTGGCTGGGAAAACTGAGGCCCAGAGGAGGATGTGGCTTGGCAAGATGGAACAGCATGTGACCAGCACGGCCTGGACAGACAGATATCCTCTCGCTGGCTCAGGGCTCTCTTCATGGCACCACGCTGTCTCTCCAACTCAGCTCTCACCCATATGGGTAGCTCAGACACCCTCCCTCCCGCATCAGGCTATCACAGCCCTCAGGAGCTGCAATTGAGCTTTTGAGATATACCACAATATATATCTTGCTTGGATTCAGGATGTTGTTGAAGCTCATCAGAAACAGCAATTTGGGGACCAAATAGAGAATTCCTTAAAAATGTCGTCCCTGTCAGAGAGAAACATTCCCACATTCCAACATGTCCCAAATTGCAATTTGCAATTCTCTCTGTTTGAAGGCAACTCAAAGGCTTTCTTCTCAGGGTCCTGGATGGAAACAGCACTGGTCTGTCAGTCATCCTGATGTCATCAGAAGCCACTGGGTCACCCCGAAGGATCCAACATTGCTAAATTTTAGTTTTGTAGAGAAGCAATTTGGAAATGCTGGCAACAGAGGAAGTGCTTCCAAATCAATACATCCCTATTCATTATCAAAGACAGTTTTCCAAGACTCATAGCCTCGAACAACGCCTTTCTCCAGCATAACCGTGTATGCCTTTGTCTACAAAAGGTGCACCCTATTCAACCCTCATAACAGCACACAGCTTGTGTCAGAAGAAGAAAGAGAAAGAAGAAGAAGAAATGGAGGGAGAGAGGCAGAAAAGGAGGGAAGGAGGAAGGAGATGAAGGGTAGAGGAAGAGAGGAAGAGACAGAGAGAAAGGCAGAAAAGAGAGGGAAGAAATAATGAGAGAGAGAAGAAAGGGAAATTGCTCCTAAAAGATGGCAATATTAGTATTATATAAAGCTTCACAGTTTATAGACTATTCACATGATCCTCTCACTTCATTTGGCCTCCCCAGCAGCCCTGAATGTTGCTTATATAATAATTTTGCTCACATTGTTCAAATTACAAAAGCGAGGCTCTGAGAGATGGAGGCCCAGCTAAGGGTTATCCAGCCGTGAACACCCCAAACTCTTGCTGTGGATGTGACCCCAAGGTCATCCTAAAGGGTCCTTCCGTTTCCGTGACTTTTGGGATTCAACACCTTTTTGTTTGAGGATGACGTGTTCATTCTCTCAATGTATCATGAGATACAATATTTGCGTTTTAATGCTGCTGATCCAGAAGGAAAATGGCATGTTTGAAGCGATCGGTCTCAGAGGTTTCTGCAGAGCCACACCAGCCAGACAGGGAGCTGTGACCAGTTACAGACGGGGACCCTTGGCCCTGTGTCCTCCTTCTTCAAAATCCTTCCGCTCTGAGCTCCTGCCACTCTGGCTCTCTGAAAGCCCACGCAGGGGTGAGTTGTGTACCCTGGGGGTGGCTCCTCATTCCCAGGCTCCAGGCTCTGACCTTAGGTGTCTCCTCTTCAGGCATAACAGTCCTGGGTAGGGCTGGAGCTCCACTTCTGCCTTCTCCACCACCACCCTGAGTGGCCTTTGCTTGTCTAAGGCCTGTGTCTTCTCCCTTCTGTGAGCTCACCTCGTGAGTCCTGAAATAAAGGTGGTTATGTTGAACAACTTTATGCCATAGGTACTATTAACCTGATTTGCAGATGAAATAAACAGAATTCAAACCACGCAGCCGAGTAGGCATTGACATGGAAGAATGTTTGAGGGGCCTTCAGTAACCCTTTTCACTATCTGACCTGCATTCAATTCCTGTGGCTGCTGTAACAAAGTATCACAAACCAGGTGGCTGAAGACAACAGAAATTATTCTTTTATACTTCTAAAGGCTAAAAGACCAAAATGAAGCCATTGGCAGGGCCACACTCCCTCCAAGGGCGCTAGGGCAGGATCCTTCCTTGCTTCTTCCAGTTCCTGGTGACTCCAGACATTCCTGGGCAGCCTCACGCCAGTCGCTGACCCCGTCTTCCCAAGGCTGTCTTCTCCCTGTGTGTCTCTGTGTCCTCTCTTCTTATAAGGACACCAGTCATTGGATTTAGGGCTCACCCTAAATCCAGGATTATTTTATCTGCAGGTTCTTAGCTAATTACATCTGCTATAACCCTATTTCCAAGTAAGGTCACATTCTGAGATTCTGAGTGGACGTGACTTGGGGTGGGGGGAACCCTGTTCAACCCATCATACAACTCCCAGTTTTATTCTTTGTAAAAGAGATTTTAAGCAGCTGAAAGAAGTAGTTTTAAAAACCTGGAAACTCTGACTATCACCCAGAAAAATCCCACAATGTAGGCAATTGTCTTTACAGCCCAAATGCATGGCAGGTACAAGCACTAGCCATTTGCCACCAATGCCCCTGGGAAACCAAGAGACACCCAGCCCTGTGGGGAGTCAAAACTCCAGCCCATTTCTATGCAAATAGCATTATAGAGCCATTCAGCATCTGATTCCTTGTAGATGAATCTGTGCTTGCCAAACGCCACCCGGAATTTTTCCACGGGAGAGACTCTGCAAGATATCAAACAAGATCTGACAATACATTCATCTTTAATCTGCGCAGTGCACCTTTACTTTGCAAGTCGTTTGCTTTGCATGGCATGATACGATTTCCGATAAATTCTCAAAATTTGCAGCCTCTGTCTAGATGGAGGAAAAAACCCAGCAGGCAGAGAGGAGAGGAAGGGACTGAAAGTAGCAGATTTGCTGAACTCCGTGGAAGTCCAAAGCATGCAAAAGTGAGCCCCAAAGGTGCTTCTCAGGAAAGGAGCCATGTCCATTTGCACCAGGGTCTCCTACCCCTGTTTCTAAGAGACATGCAATGAGGCTGAAATCGGGAAAGGCACACAGCTCTCTCATTCACTGCATCTGGAATTAATGCCTTGAAATATAAAACACACACACACATATACACACATACAAAATCCCCACTGGTGCCCTCTCTCACAAATGAGCATTTTGTAAGGAAAGATATGACCCTTGCCGAAAACCGGATAGGGCATTCCTGGGTAGAGTTTAAATAAAACCTCTGCCTACTATTGCTATTAGTTTCTTACAGGGATGATACAGGTTATAAATCCAATATTCAGCTCCCAAATAGGCTTCAGGAGGAAAAAACTCATATTGCCACATTAATGTCCAATTGACACAAACTTTGAAAAAGTGTATATATATATAGAGAGAGAGAGATTCACATATGTATGTGCACATGCATTGTGTGTGTGTGTGTGTGTGTGTGTGTACACAGATATATACATACATATTTGGGGGTAATTCTAAATCCTCCACACCATACACCAATGTCACATTTTAATGTAATATCATGTCCAATGCATATTCATGAAATAGAATCTTGGCAGTGGCACAAGAAAAGTGGGATGAAGTGTGTTTGGCGGAGTGCGTCACGTTTCCAGGCCAGCGGATTTTTTGATTAAAGTCCCTTATCCGTTTTATCATGCATATCCACTCTCTGATTAAAGTGATCTGGAGCTGACACTCACAATGTCAGTATGCACGGAGACCCTTCACACAAAACATGGCTGGAATTTATATCCTTAAAAAAAAGACCCTGTACACCCAACAACAGGACGAAAACAGGGCAACGCTCATTTAAATATAAGTCTACGTCGGATGGCTCTGCGAGTTGCCTGTTCCCTAGTTCAAAGAGGTTTAACCCAGAATATCAATCAGTGTCCAACTTCAGATGCTAAATTTTATTTCTTTTTTTTTTTTCTAAGTTAAGTATTTTTTCTGATTTGTTGGGCTTTTTATCAAATGTTTCCACTTGAGAAAAACATAACCTGGAACTCCCACAGCAGCGTATAAATAATGAATTTCCCCCAGATGCCGGCCTCTCCAGCACGGTGAACGACAGACAGCATGTCCCACTTTTCCTAAGGTCCCATGCAAGAGCACTTTCCATCAGGTGCCCCCCGCCAAGAAGCTGGAAGGAGAGAGGAAAGGGGGCAACCAGACCAATGTCCATCTCATGGTGGCAGAGACCAAGCAAGCCTGAGGCCACAGACAGGATGCAGCTGGGCACGAAATCCTCCACCTCCCACTGGAGCTCCATGTCCCCTTGAGTCACTTGGGCCAATGACTGAAGGAAATGACGCAGCTTTTGAAAGCCAAATGATGTCAGAGAAAACAAGGAGAGGGCAGCTATGCATGTGGTAAACGATGCATCCAGAGAGTCTGGAGTGAGATGCTTTCGGAGAGCTGGTGAAGTGTGATCCAAAGTCCTGGGTCACGTTGCAGTTGACCAGCCAGGTGGCCGTGGGCCAGTCATTCCATCCTTCCTCATCTCCAGATCTGCAGTCATGGAGATAATCACATGAACCATGGGCCTCTTGTACAGCTCCAACAAAATCGCATCTGAGAAAAGAGTTCATACCCAGGACAGACGTTCTCAACGCAGGTCATACCTGTGGGTATGACCCTCAGAGACAGTGAGATCTCCAAACAAGCACTGACATTCTGTCACACGTTTCTGTTTTCAATTCCCAGGCTCCCAGGAATCTATTCCTCTAGCCCTCTGAGCAGCTCCCATGAAGAGCCAGAAAGTTTTCCCCAGCAGCCAGCCCCCACCCCGCTTCCAACCACACCCAAGCCGGGTGAGAAGCTCCTCCTCCGCCCATCTCCATGTGCTCCTGTGACACCCTGCCACCCGCCTCCAGAAGCCCCCTGCTCACCCTCAACAGGGAGGAGGTCAGTCGTGTGTTTATCAGGACCCCTGCTGGGTTGAAAACCTGGGACTGTGCATGTTCACTGCATTTTCCCAGTGTTCTATGCAGGGGTGGTGCACAGTAGGTGGTCCATGGGCTTGGTTAAGTGAATGGATGAATGAAGCCAGGCCTCATTGGTTGGGTACCCTTAGTGTGCCAGACCCCATAGTGGTCCTTCCTCCTCTCTAACTTACCCCAACCTGACACACGTTGGAGTTGGCCTCATTAAGTCTAGTTCACGGAGCAGTAAAAGGAAGCTCAGAGGAGGGCAGCCACCTACAAACCCAGCAGAAAGGGGCAGAGCCAGAACCACGAATGCACCTGGGGTGCCTGAGCTGTGGCTGATCAGTAGCCCCGAAAGGCATTTGAAGCGTCTAATTCATGGAACCTCCCTGAGATACCTACAGCAGTGGTATCCAGACCTGTGGGTGTCACTGAGCAGCAAATTTTAAAATTAAAGATAGATAGATGATGATAGATAGATAGATAGATAGATAGATAGATAGATAGATAGATAGACAGACAGACAGCTAGATAGATAGATAGACAGACAGACAGACAGACAGACAGACAGACAGACAGACAGATAGATAGATAGATAGATAGATAGATAGATAGATAGATAGATAGATAGATAGATAGATAGAATTGACATAGAGTTGTCAGCTTTTATTTGGCCAAAACTTAAAAACAAAACCCAAGTACTATATAAAATGGAGTAAAATAGAGAAAGAACTTCTTCCTTCCATAAAATGGAGAACTTTTCACACCAAAATTCTAGAACAGGCACAAATATGTCTCAGCCTAAAGGATGGCTCTTTAAAAGGAAGACGTTGGGCCTGTTGATGTTCCTCATGTTGCAACTGACCTGCAGCTCCTCGTATTGCAGCTGACCTGAGGAAGCACCCCACAGCCAGCCCTGGCCCTGGACGGTCACTGGGGACAATGCTCCTGATCTTATTGGTCGTTTTCTTGTTCGGGGCATGTGTATTGCACAGGCCCAGGCTGAAGGTAGAGTTTCTTCCTCTAAGATCAGAGCTGAGGTGGGGCAGCTGGATGGCCAGGACCAGTCGTCTGCTGCCACATATCTCTGCCCACTGTCTGTGTGGCCCCGGACAAGCTCTTTGCATGCCTATGTGCCACTGAGGTTCCCTATCTGGAAAAACAGGATAAAGGATCCCCTGATCGCGCTGCTGTGAGATCATGTGTGTGGAGCCCATGATCTGCCTCTGAGCATGCACTTTGCTTTCAAGAATAACCCACAGGCAGCCAGGTGTGGTGACTCATGCCTGTAATCCCAGCACTTTGGGAGGCAGAGGCAGGCAGATCACTTGAGGTCAGGAGTTCAAGACCAGCCTGGTCAACATGGGGAAACCCTATCTCTACCAAAAATATAAAAAAATTAGCTGGGTGTGGTGGCTCATGCCTGTAATCTCAGCTACTTGGGAGACTGAAGCAGGAGAATCACTTGAACCTGAGAGGCAGAGGTTGCAGTGAGCCGAGATCGTGCCACTGCACTCCAGGCTGGGCCACAGAGTGAGACTCCATTTCAGAAGAAAAAACAAAACAAAACAAAACAAAACAAAAAAAGAACCTCTCACACACACACCCTGCAGAACTCACTGCTCCCCAGTCCCACCGGGGCAGACGTCCCCAGGCAGGGGGCAGCAGTCACACATTAAGTTCCAAAGCCAAGTCTGGCCTCCAGCAAATATATCTATCTATCTATCTATCTATCTATCTATCTATCTATCTATCTATCTATCT
>NW_012104253.1:7440283-7443079 GCF_000951045.1 Mandrillus leucophaeus
AATTATTCTTTTATACTTCTAAAGGCTAAAAGACCAAAATGAAGCCATTGGCAGGGCCACACTCCCTCCAAGGGCGCTAGGGCAGGATCCTTCCTTGCTTCTTCCAGTTCCTGGTGACTCCAGACATTCCTGGGCAGCCTCACGCCAGTCGCTGACCCCGTCTTCCCAAGGCTGTCTTCTCCCTGTGTGTCTCTGTGTCCTCTCTTCTTATAAGGACACCAGTCATTGGATTTAGGGCTCACCCTAAATCCAGGATTATTTTATCTGCAGGTTCTTAGCTAATTACATCTACTATAACCCTATTTCCAAGTAAGGTCACATTCTGAGATTCTGAGTGGACATGACTTGGGGTGGGGGGAACCCTGTTCAACCCATCATACAACTCCCAGTTTTATTCTTTGTAAAAGAGATTTTAAGCAGCTGAAAGAAGTAGTTTTAAAAACCGGGAAACTCTGACTATCACCCAGAAAAATCCCACAATGTAGGCAATTGTCTTTACAGCCCAAATGCATGGCAGGTACAAGCACTAGCCATTTGCCACCAATGCCCCTGGGAAACCAAGAGACACCCAGCCCTGTGGGGAGTCAAAACTCCAGCCCATTTCTATGCAAATAGCATTATAGAGCCATTCAGCATCTGATTCCTTGTAGATGAATCTGTGCTTGCCAAACGCCACCCGGAATTTTTCCACGGGAGAGACTCTGCAAGATATCAAACAAGATCTGACAATACATTCATCTTTAATCTGCGCAGTGCACCTTTACTTTGCAAGTCGTTTGCTTTGCATGGCATGATACGATTTCCGATAAATTCTCAAAATTTGCAGCCTCTGTCTAGATGGAGGAAAAAACCCAGCAGGCAGAGAGGAGAGGAAGGGACTGAAAGTAGCAGATTTGCTGAACTCCGTGGAAGTCCAAAGCATGCAAAAGTGAGCCCCAAAGGTGCTTCTCAGGAAAGGAGCCATGTCCATTTGCACCAGGGTCTCCTACCCCTGTTTCTAAGAGACATGCAATGAGGCTGAAATCGGGAAAGGCACACAGCTCTCTCATTCACTGCATCTGGAATTAATGCCTTGAAATATAAAACACACACACACATATACACACATACAAAATCCCCACTGGTGCCCTCTCTCACAAATGAGCATTTTGTAAGGAAAGATATGACCCTTGCCGAAAACCGGATAGGGCATTCCTGGGTAGAGTTTAAATAAAACCTCTGCCTACTATTCCTATTAGTTTCTTACAGGGATGATACAGGTTATAAATCCAATATTCAGCTCCCAAATAAGCTTCAGGAGGAAAAAACTCATATTGCCACATTAATGTCCAATTGACACAAACTTTGAAAAAGTGTATATATATATAGAGAGAGAGAGATTCACATATGTATGTGCACATGCATTGTGTGTGTGTGTGTGTGTGTGTGTGTACACAGATATATACATACATATTTGGGGGTAATTCTAAATCCTCCACACCATACACCAATGTCACATTTTAATGTAATATCATGTCCAATGCATATTCATGAAATAGAATCTTGGCAGTGGCACAAGAAAAGTGGGATGAAGTGTGTTTGGCGGAGTGCGTCACGTTTCCAGGCCAGCGGATTTTTTGATTAAAGTCCCTTATCCGTTTTATCATGCATATCCACTCTCTGATTAAAGTGATCTGGAGCTGACACTCACAATGTCAGTATGCACGGAGACCCTTCACACAAAACATGGCTGGAATTTATATCCTTAAAAAAAAGACCCTGTACACCCAACAACAGGACGAAAACAGGGCAACGCTCATTTAAATATAAGTCTACGTCGGATGGCTCTGCGAGTTGCCTGTTCCCTAGTTCAAAGAGGTTTAACCCAGAATATCAATCAGTGTCCAACTTCAGATGCTAAATTTTATTTCTTTTTTTTTTTTCTAAGTTAAGTATTTTTTCTGATTTGTTGGGCTTTTTATCAAATGTTTCCACTTGAGAAAAACATAACCTGGAACTCCCACAGCAGCGTATAAATAATGAATTTCCCCCAGATGCCGGCCTCTCCAGCACGGTGAACGACAGACAGCATGTCCCACTTTTCCTAAGGTCCCATGCAAGAGCACTTTCCATCAGGTGCCCCCCGCCAAGAAGCTGGAAGGAGAGAGGAAAGGGGGCAACCAGACCAATGTCCATCTCATGGTGGCAGAGACCAAGCAAGCCTGAGGCCACAGACAGGATGCAGCTGGGCACGAAATCCTCCACCTCCCACTGGAGCTCCATGTCCCCTTGAGTCACTTGGGCCAATGACTGAAGGAAATGACGCAGCTTTTGAAAGCCAAATGATGTCAGAGAAAACAAGGAGAGGGCAGCTATGCATGTGGTAAACGATGCATCCAGAGAGTCTGGAGTGAGATGCTTTCGGAGAGCTGGTGAAGTGTGATCCAAAGTCCTGGGTCACGTTGCAGTTGACCAGCCAGGTGGCCGTGGGCCAGTCATTCCATCCTTCCTCATCTCCAGATCTGCAGTCATGGAGATAATCACATCAACCATGGGCCTCTTGTACAGCTCCAACAAAATCGCATCTGAGAAAAGAGTTCATACCCAGGACAGACGTTCCCAACGCAGGTCATACCTGTGGGTATGACCCTCAGAGACAGTGAGATCTCCAAACAAGCACTGACATTCTGTCACACGTTTCTGTTTTCAATTCCCAGGCTCCCAGGAATCTATTCCTCTAGCCCTCTGAGCAGCTCCCATGAAGAGCCAGAAAGTTTTCCCCAGCAGCCAGCCCCCACCCCGCTTCCACCCACACCC
>NW_012104253.1:7446299-7448751 GCF_000951045.1 Mandrillus leucophaeus
AGACAGACAGATAGATAGATAGATAGATAGATAGATAGATAGATAGATAGATAGATAGATAGATAGATAGAATTGACATAGAGTTGTCAGCTTTTATTTGGCCAAAACTTAAAAACAAAACCCAAGTACTATATAAAATGGAGTAAAATAGAGAAAGAACTTCTTCCTTCCATAAAATAGAGAACTTTTCACACCAAAATTCTAGAACAGGCACAAATATGTCTCAGCCTAAAGGATGGCTCTTTAAAAGGAAGACGTTGGGCCTGTTGATGTTCCTCATGTTGCAACTGACCTGCAGCTCCTCGTATTGCAGCTGACCTGAGGAAGCACCCCACAGCCAGCCCTGGCCCTGGACGGTCACTGGGGACAATGCTCCTGATCTTATTGGTCGTTTTCTTGTTCGGGGCATGTGTATTGCACAGGCCCAGGCTGAAGGTAGAGTTTCTTCCTCTAAGATCAGAGCTGAGGTGGGGCAGCTGGATGGCCAGGACCAGTCGTCTGCTGCCACATATCTCTGCCCACTGTCTGTGTGGCCCCGGACAAGCTCTTTGCATGCCTATGTGCCACTGAGGTTCCCTATCTGGAAAAACAGGATAAAGGATCCCCTGATCGCGCTGCTGTGAGATCATGTGTGTGGAGCCCATGATCTGCCTCTGAGCATGCACTTTGCTTTCAAGAATAACCCACAGGCAGCCAGGTGTGGTGACTCATGCCTGTAATCCCAGCACTTTGGGAGGCAGAGGCAGGCAGATCACTTGAGGTCAGGAGTTCAAGACCAGCCTGGTCAACATGGGGAAACCCTATCTCTACCAAAAATATAAAAAAATTAGCTGGGTGTGGTGGCTCATGCCTGTAATCTCAGCTACTTGGGAGACTGAAGCAGGAGAATCACTTGAACCTGAGAGGCAGAGGTTGCAGTGAGCCGAGATCGTGCCACTGCACTCCAGGCTGGGCCACAGAGTGAGACTCCATTTCAGAAGAAAAAACAAAACAAAACAAAACAAAACAAAAAAAGAACCTCTCACACACACACCCTGCAGAACTCACTGCTCCCCAGTCCCACCGGGGCAGACGTCCCCAGGCAGGGGGCAGCAGTCACACATTAAGTTCCAAAGCCAAGTCTGGCCTCCAGCAAATATATCTATCTATCTATCTATCTATCTATCTATCTATCTATCTATCTATCTATCTATCTTCTATTTATTTTATTCATCTATCTATCTATTTATCTGTCTATGTATCTATTAACCTTCTATCCATCTATCTATTTCTCTTATCTATCTACCTGTCTATCTCTATCTTATCTGGGAAGCAAAATGAGGCACCCCAAAAATGCTTCACAGAGAATGAAAATCTTCTCTCAGGGATCTCACTTCTGACTTCCCGATGAGCAGAGCCAGTGCAGTCCTGCCCTATTCTTATTCCGGAAAAGTACACAAATAACCCCTTTTCTACGCATAGGTTATTGGGAGGAGATTCCTGCCCACATCACCAGCGCAAGCACTTGGTGGAGGTTCCTGCGAGGTCCGTGCATAAGAACCTGGCAAGGTCGGCTCTATTAACACTGATTTACAGATGACAAAGCTGGGTTTCTGAATGACACAGTGACTTGACAGAGAAAACAGTAGCTAGAAGAAGACAGGATTTATCCCCAAGCCTCTATGACACCAGTAACTCTAAATTCAATAAATAATTGCCCCTTTCTCCCTTGCATGCCCATTTTCTACTACCATATATTAGTGCCTAGTGGATGGATGGGAAGGAGGAAAGGGGAAAGGAAGGAAGGAAGGAAGGAAGGAAGGAAGGAAGGAAGGAAGGAAGGAAGGAAGGAAGGAAAGAAGAAATTAGGGAGGGAGAGAGGTAGGGCATTCTTGTTTTCTTAAAATTAAAACTGGGAGAAATCAAATGTATGTCACTTGAGAGTCTGGATACACAGAGAAAGTCAGGAGAGGTGTCCTCTGAGCAGACCTGCCCCTCAGCGTTTGTGTCCTAGCCACCCAAAGGCAGAGACAGAAAAGAAACAGGGGACAGGCAATGTTTAAGAGGATACTGGGATTCTTCTGTCTTTTGTCCTTTGCAGACTAACACTTAGTTTCAAGATTCAGAAACTGTTCTGATATTTTAGTCCTTTTCTAATTTGATCTCTTCTTCTTCCCCCACCCACTCAGAACCCCGCTGAGATCTGTCTTTTGTGTCCTCCAACTTTAACCTTGGATTAAACTCCATCCTTCTGAAATTAGCTCCATCCTTCTGAAATGGGGAGAGAGAGAAAAAAAGAGGAAGAAGAAAGAGGAGGAGGAGGGAAGAATGATGAAGGGAAGGAAGGAAGGACGGAAGGCAGGAAGGCAGGAAGGCAGGAAGGCAGGAAGGCAGGAAGGCAGGAAGGAAGGAAGGAAGGAAGGAAGGAGGGAAGGAAGGAAGGAAGGAAGGAAGGAAGGAAGGAAGGAAGGAA
>NW_012104253.1:7448801-7466967 GCF_000951045.1 Mandrillus leucophaeus
GGAAGGCAGGAAGGCAGGAAGGCAGGAAGGAAGGAAGGAAGGAAGGAAGGAAGGAAGGAAGGAAGGAAGGAAGGAAGGAAGGAAGGAAAGAAGGAAGGAAGGAAAGGAGGGAGGGAAGGAGGGAGGGAGGGAGGAAGGAGGGAGAAAGGAAAACAGGGAAGAAGAACTTTCAGCCCCTTTGTAGGCCCCATGGTATTGAACAGGATGCCCCCCACTCTGGTTTGACCCCCACCATCCTGATTTGGCCCCTCCACCCTCTTCTGCACACAGAGCTCCCAGGTCCAAACACACTGTCTACCAACAACACCTGGTAGACAGTGTGTTTACTTGTTTTGCATTTTTGCATTTTTCTCCTCTGGACCCTCAGAAATACCATCTGTTTCCCAATTCCTGTGCCTGACTCTGTTCCTTCTCTGCCTACTGAAGTCCCCACTGTTCATAGCCCAGTCGAGGCTTCAGCTGGAAGCGATGACACCATCCTGGGACCTCCATGAACCTCTGTCATATACACCCATCCTTTAGATGTTCAGTAAATGCTCCTGGATGCTGTCCCAGATGGTGACAAAGAGCAGACAAAGACATTAAGTTGAAAGATGGACTAACAGGTACCTTACCTGCCAGAGCCAGGAAATTGCAAGGGAAGGAAGAGGAATCTGACTCATCTTGAGTCATCCACGTATCAGGCAGAGTCCCTGCCATAGCCCCATTCTGCCTTGTCCTCATTTTACAGATGAAAAAAACTGAAGCCATGACTTGGGGAAGGTTAGAGACCAGCAAGCAGCTGAGCAAAGACCCAGCACAGTTGTGCCCGGCCCTGACACCATTTCTATTGGGACATCTCACCCCAGTTCAAGACATTCCTCAGGTTGATCCCCTCTGAGATTCTCCTAGGATTCTCCAGATACATAGGCTATTTGACAAACCTCTGTGCATGTTTAAGTTCATGTCTCAATAAGAAGCTATGGAAATTGCAAATTATATTAACAATCATGCAGTACCACACACTGCTATATTTTCCTAACATGATTTTGATGGGAAGAAATTTCCATAAATTATGTGACTTCGAGTTTTGAGAGCTATGAAGGAGCTTGGAGATTCCTTCACATCTAACTCCCTTATTTCATGTGTATGGAATTTATTTCTTCCTTCACTCACTCAGCAGGTATTTATTGAGTATCTGCCTGTGTCAGACATTATGCTAGATGCTGGGGATGCAGACATGAACAGGTCTTATTCCCCTGTCAAAGAATTCACAAAGTGACTGGGTCAATGAACAATGCACAAATAAGGGGAAATGTGTGGGGAGAGACAGTGATAAATCAGCATGGCCTGGAGACCACAGAGCCCTGTGATTGAAATCTTGTGACCTGGAAAGCTTTGTGGCCTTGGACAAATCCATTTTTATAAGCCCCAGTTTCCTTATGTGTAGAATGGGGAGAAGAGAACTCGCAAGGTTTTAGGAGGACTGCATGAGACAAACTACAAGCACTAGGACCCAGGAGGTTTCTCAGAGGAGGAGTTGCTGGAGCTCAGAGGGTGTGAAGTGACTGGGCTACTGGCAGAGACAAGAGGCTACGCATTGCAGGAACAGCTGGGTGTAAACACGGAGAGATGAGTGGGCTGGCCTGAGTATAGAGGGTAACAGAAAAGGGAGAGGATGGGAATTTTTTAAAATGATGACAACAATAAGAACTAGCAGATGATAGTTATCATTTCTTAAGCAAACTCTCTGCTAAATGATCTGTGCGCATGATATCTGTTGATCTCCCCAACCACTTTTAAGATAGGTGCTGTGATGATTCCCATGTTACAGACATGGAAACCAAGGCACGGAGAGATGAAGTAACTTCCCGAAACCTGCACAGCTAGGAAGTGGCACATCCAGAGTTTAAGCTCAGGCCTGCAGACCAGGGCTGGGGAGTGATGGATTCAAAAACCCTTTGGGCGGCCAAGCGCAGTGGCTTACACTGTAATCTCAGCACTTTGGGAAGTCAAGGCGGGTGGATCACCTAAAGTCAGGAGTTCGAGATCAGCCTGGCCAACATGGTGAAACTCCATGTCTACTAAAAATACAAAGAATTAGCCGGGCATGGTGGCGGGTGCCTATAATCCCAGCTACCCAGGAGGCAGAGACAGGAAAATCACTTGAACCCGGGAGACGGAGGTTGCAGTGAGCCGAGGTTGCTCCACTGTACTCCAGCCTGGGCAACAAGAGCAATCAATACTCCATCTAAAAAAAAAAAAAAAACTTTAGGGACCGTTATGCCTTTTGCAGATATAATGAGGAATTGTCACTATTTTCTGCTCTAACTTCTTCCTATTCCCAGTGACCTCAATCGTGTCATCCAGTCAAAAGGGAGGCGGGGGAAAGGATTCACATTGCAAGCTAAGAGTGAGATTATCCACATGGAGTCTTGCTTTCACACCTTTTTCGACATTTGCACGGCTTAATTAAGGAGGTGACCAGCTGCCACAGCAGGTTTTTTGTTTGTTCTACGGCAGCAGGAGGTACAAGAGAGGTCCTTAAAAGGCCCAAAAGTGGTGACAAGGGCTCAGAGAGGGGCTCAAACCAGCAGATTTGCTGCTGGAAGCCAGCTTCCCTTCAGTGGGCCACGCATCAGGCAACACCGAGCCCCCATACCCAGGCCCACGGCCAGCCTGGGGCAGCAGGAGAGGGCAGGATCTCAAGTTCAGCTCTGCTGGGCAAAAAGCTGTGAACTGCATCCATGAGTTTAAGGGTTTCTCCTGCATCACATGTCATCCGCTACACCATGTATTACCTCACTGAAACCACTCGACAGCGCTGAGGGACAGATGCCACTCTTATTAGCCCCATTGAAAGATGGAGACACTGAGACTCCGGGGTTAAGTCATGATGCCAAGACCCCATGCCTAGCAGGTGAGGAGCCAAAGCTCAGCCGGACTCTTGTTCCAAGCCTCTGTGCTTGACCTCCTCACTGCTCGGGACTTGCCTCCCTTGTGGGTGTGCTCCTGGGAAGACTGTTTCACCCTCACCCTCTGTCCGTCATACTTGGGGGGATGAGGTCCACCTTGCTGGGTTGCTGAGGGATACCTAGGGATCTTCTCTATGAAGCACTTCTCATGCCACCTTGACTGAGCTCAGGCCTCTGCAAACGGCAGCTGTTAACTGCTGTAAAAGGGCTGTCCAGGTGTGTTAGTTTGCTAGGGTTACCATAACAAAGTACCCCAGGCTAGAGAACTTAAATAACAGAAATGTATTTTTATACAGTTCTGGGGGCTGGAAGTCCATGACCAAGGTGTCGCCAGGGGAGGTTTCTCCTAAGGCCTCTCTTCTTGGCTCGTGGATGGCCACCTTCTCCCTGTATCTTCACACGGCCTTCTTCTGTGTGTGTCAGGGTCCACATTCCCTCTTTGAATAAGGACCTCAGTCATACTGGATTAGGGTCCATCCCAATGACCTCAATTAACATCAATTACCTCTTTAAAAGATTTTATCTCCAAATACAGTCACATTCGGAGGTACTGGGGGTTAGGACTCCAACACAGGGATTTTGGAGAGGGGCATATTTCAGCCCATTAGACCAGGGAAGCCAGACAGGCTGTGTTTCAGCAGGTGAATCCTTCCTTTGCAATTCCTTAGTGTTGGTTCGGACTGCCCCACACCGTGCTTTTACCCAACAATCGCCTTGGAGAGGGAGCAGGGCTTCTGCCAGATGCCACAGTGACAAAGCTGAGTCACTTGCTGTCCCTGCCCTCCGGAAGCTGGCAGTGTCCCCAGTGACTCAGATGTGAGGTGTGACCTACCGTTCACACATCACTTTTCATGTTCTTTAAAGCATTTAATTCTCCCAACTCTTCTAGGGGAAAGGTTCTAGCACTGTCCTTGCTTTCAGCTGTAGAGACTGATGCCCAAAGACCAGGGGATTGGCCCCAGACCACAGTGACCATGCATTAAAGCTGAATCCCAGGGTTCTCAGCTCTAGTTCAGAGCAGTCTGGAATATTCTTTCTTCAGCCTATCTAGAATATTCTTTCTTCAGCCACAAATTTCAATATCTGGTCAACAAGAATTTATTGAGTTTCTACTTTGTGCTGGAAGTTTACATAAAAACAGAGGGTGTTGGGATAAAGGAAGGAACCAACAAATTACAAACTACAGAAATGAACAGATCAGTGTGATAGATTATAAGGGGGAGAATGACTTTAGATGATATGAACTTGGAAGGTCCCTCTGGGAAGGTGACATTTAAGCAAAGACCAAAAGAGGCAAAAGAGGCCATGCAAAGGCCCTGGGGTACCCTGGTTTGAGATGATACTGGAGAGTTAAGCAGGGGCCAAATCACACATGACCTTGAAAATATCATTCTAAATATAGTAGAAAAAAACCTTGGACTTGAACCAAGAGAATGTGAACTGTTCATCCGATGATGTTTGCTAGTCTCTCTGGTGTTCTCTCTCCATTATTGTAGGAAATGGGAGTAGAGTTAAAGATTTTTCTGGGATTGAAATTGTAGTCAAGACTTTGGCTTTCTGAATCCACAGGGCAATGACAGTCAACTTCTTTGCAACTAAAGGGATTTGCAAGGGGTGGATGCATGGAACACAATGGGTTTCAGTGGAAGCTTTACTCAGGTCAAACCAAAGAGACTATACTTTTCAAGTCGAGTTTACGGAGGGACCCATTGTTGCCTGGGTCTCCCATCAGCCTCTGGGGTGCAGATCAGCTTGAGTACTAAAACAGGACAGCCAGTTCCCTGTGGCTGTGGTTGAGGCTGGATAGAGCAGACCTGTGGATGAAAAGCAGGAACAGAAACCTGGCTGCCCTCCCGACAAGCATCTACGGGCGATGAATGAAGGAAAATGGGTGACCCGGTCCCATCTCATTGTGCCTGCTCCGGCAATACGAGGCACATCACGCCACTCTAAAACAGCAGGACTATTTTCTCCGTCCTAATTGACGAACAGCTGTGCTTTAATAGACTACAACGTGTAGCTTCACTGATCTCTCCTTAGGCCACCCTGTGAACTGAAGGCTCCCCAGGGAACCGGGGAAAACAAAATTTTGCCTTTCTGAGTAGGTGAAGGGGTAGTGTTAGTGGGGGTAAAATTTGTTGTTAATAAATTAATAAACAGATAAATGAAAAACTCAGCAAAAAGGATTTCGGAAAGTTGATTTTTTTCCCCTTTTACTGGCCATTTAACAATAGTCATCACCGTGAATTCTGGTTTCCCCTTAAGGAACAAGTGAGGACTAACACAATGAAATAGACAATGTTAAGACCTTACAGTGGCCTGGCCCTTTGTGGTGTCAATCTCCTTCCAGATTAAGGAGTTTAACCTTCATTACACAGACTTTGATTATTCCACAGTGTCTTAGTTTGTTTTCTCTTGCTACAACTGAATCTCTGAGACTGGGTAATCTATAAAGAAAACAAATTTATTTCTTACAGTTCTGGAGGCTGGGAAGTTCAAGGCTGATGGGGTCACATCTAGTGAGGACCTTCTTGTTGGTGGGGTCTCTCTGCAGAGTCCCAACGTGGTGCAGGGCATCACATGGCCAGGGGCCTCACAAGAGACAGCCAAACTGGCTTTTTCAGCAGTCCCACTCCGGTGATAACTAACCCACCCCCAGGATAACAAATTAACTCATGAATTTATTTATTTGTGAGGGCAGAGTCCTCATGATCCAACCACTTCTCAACATTGCTGTGCTAGAGACCGTGTTTCCAACAACACATGAACTTTTGAGGGACACAGTCAAGCCATTGCACACTGATGTTTGTGCCTATCTGCTCTGCACAGGAAATATGCTGGAGATTTTGGGAAGAGCAAAGTACACACAGTTTCTGCCCTCCAGAGGCTTAGAGTCTAGAGCAGCACTTGGCAGACTCTGGCCTGAGGCCTCATCCAGACTGCCACCTGCTTTTGTATAGCCCTCGATCTGAGAATGGTTTTACATTTTTAAATGGTTGAAAAAAATCAAAAGTACAATAGCATTTCATGACTCATTAAAATTATATGAAATTCAAATTTCAGGCCAGGCGCAGTGGCTCACGCTTGTAATCCCAGCAATTTGGGAGACTGAGGCGGGCGGATCACCTTAGGTCAGGAGTTTAAGACCAGCCTGGTCAACATGGTGAAACTCCATCTCTATAAAAATACAAAAATTAGCCAGGCATGGTGGCATGCACCTATAATTCTAGATACTCGGAGGCTGAGGCAGGAGAATCGCTTGAACTCAGGAGGCAGAGGTTGCAGTGAGCCGAGGTCGCGCCACTATACTCCAGCCTGGGTGACACAGCAAGACTCCATCTCCAAAAAAAAAAAGAATTTCGAATTTCAGTGGCCACAAATATAAAGTCTTATTGGAAGACAGCTGCACCCACTTGTGTATATATTGTCAATGGCTGCTTTCATGCTACAAGAGTACAGTGGAACAAGAGGGACAGAGACCGTAATAAATGTACTCTCTAGTCCTGTAAAGAAAAGGCTTGCCAACACTTGGTTAGGGGAAACGATGATTCGAAAGGAAGCAGAAGGCAGCCTGCCTTTACTGAGTGTGGGACACCTTAGAACCATCAGGTCATTCAATTGTCACCACCAGAGAGTGTGGCTGGGATTACTTTCCCCGCCTTATGAAGGAGGAGATCAAAGTTCAGGAAAATTAGCAACGTGCCCAAACTTCTAGCAGAGTATTGTTCACTTTACACCATAGTATTTAAGTTACAGGATAGCAAGAAGAGTGACATCACCTAAGGACTTTGCATCATCTTCTGACAAAAGGGTTAGTGTATTTTTCCTTGGTACATAGTATATTTGTATTATGTTAGGAGTAAGTCTGACATCATTAATGTTTTTATTCAGAGATTAAGAATGGCTGAAGAACATATGTATGGGCACCAAGTTCACAAGAGGTTAACTTGTGATGGTTAATTTTATATGCCAACGTGGCTGGGCCGTGGTACTCAGATATATTGTCAAATACTAGTCTAGATATTGCTGTGAAAGTATTTTTTAGATGCAATTGACATTTAAATCAGTAGACTTTGAATAAAGCAGATTCCCCTCCATAGTAGGGTGGGCCTCATCAAATTAGCTGAAGGCCTTAGAGAAAAAAATTTTCTGAGGAAGTGGGAATTCAGCCAACAGACGTTCTTTGAACTTAAATGGCAACATCAATTTTTCCATGAGACTCCAGCCTACTGGCCAGCCCTGCAGATTGTGGACTCACCAGCTTCCATTATCACATGGGCCAGTTCCTTACATCTCAGTCTCTCAACTGTCTCCACATGGGTACAGAGATGCAGATGGAGAGACAAAGAGAGAGGGAGAAAGATATAGAGAGAGGGAGAGAGAGAGACAGAAAGAGATGCATTCTATTGGTTGTGTTTCCCTGGAGGTCCATAACTGACACAGATTTTGGTAAGCAGCAGCTGGGAATTAGAGACAGGTCTATTAGCGGAACCACAGCCAGAACCACAGTTTCCTGACTCCAGTCCAGTGCTCTTCAGACTGGAGACTGGTTTTTAACCAGGTCTGGCAACTGCTGAGTCCTGCCATCTGTAAAGCATAGGGTCATAAAAGCAGCAACATCATGGTGATGTCATGAGGATTTAATGAGATGATGCATGTATAGCACTTAGAGCACAGCCTGGTGCACAGAGAGTCCTCAGTAAGTATCAGCCAGTGTGCTCATTAATATCACTAACTCTGAGCCTTGATCTCTCCCAGCGGACAAGGGCCAAGTCCTTGCTCACCCAGCAGCCACTGAGTATGCTCTTCTGGACAATATCTCATTTCCATCAAGTCCTGGATCTAAGCGGGCGATCAGTTGTCTGAGTCTGTCTGAACCTTGATCACACATCGCCTACTGACTGCTTGAAAACCTACTATTTATGTTTAAAGGTGCAAGAAACAGTTAAATGTTTCCTATTGTTGTATCAGTGAACCAGTTCAGAGATTGCCGACTCAATTCAATCAAAATTAGTGACAAGAGAGCAATTTTCCCATTCCGTTCAGCATGGCGAGCTTTTTGTTTTGCTTTGTTTTATTGGAGGTGATTCGCTGTATCTTTCCTAGAGGTAGAGCTGAGTAACTCCGGCAGCTTTGTGCCTCCTTTTGTCTAGATAAGTGTTATCCAGTAAAATGAACACAATAAGACTATGTTTACCTTAATGCTGTTTAAAAATCACATCGCCATAAGAGATCAATAGCTCTCCACAACAATTTACCGAAGACCCGTCTGGGGAAGAGAAATTCAAATTGCATTGATTTTTTTTTTCCGTGAGTGTATGTGTGCGTGTGACAGTAATAGTCCATGAGCAGGCGTGTTGACAATATGGCACATGAGCATTGAATCTAAAACACAAGGCGGAAGGAGCCAAGAGGAGGATTGCTAAAGTGTTGTGGCTGTTACCCATTGCCCTGGGAATTGGTAGAGATTCAGTAAAGACATGAGAGAGGGGGGATTTTTCCACACACTTCCCATTTTTCCAGAGCTCATAGCCTTGGAGAATGCATTTCTAGAAAAAACCAGTGGGGATGACCCAAGGCCTCCTTCCTCTTCTGTACAGATAGAAGGTGAAGATCAATGGCCATGGGGCTCCTGGGGTTGTGTTTCTATGGGGGTCCATGAAAAAGGAGTTGAGTCTCTAAAGGCAGAGGCCACTTTTCACTCACCTTGGACCCTGGAACACAGCAGGTACTCAGAAAAGGTCTTTTGAATAACTAGACAGAGCCAAAACAGGAAGGGAGGCAGGGAGGGAAGGGAAGCAATGGACACGTCTGGTCGACCTGAGTTAGGTTCTGACCAGCCCACACTAGCTCTTGACCTTGAACATGCTGTCTTTTCTCTCCAACCACATCAACACCAGGGTCGTGAGAAGTAAACTGAATTGTCACATATATACTTCCTGGTGTGCAGTAGGTGCCTAAGTAATGGCAAAACAGAGTTGAGACTAGATCTCGCTCTGTATGCCACAAACATCACATTGAATCTAAATTCCTCTAAAGGAAAGGTTTCCTTGATCCATGAACAGCGCCCACGACATGCAGGGGGACCACCCTGCTCCACGGCTACAGCTGGTGGACAAGAGGCAGGGCTTGCATTTGCCTTCCTGGTAGCCCTGCAAGCCTGCTCCGACCACTTTGAAATATGCTTTGGAAGAAGCAGAATTAAAAAAAAAAAAAAAAAAAGAGGAGGGGGAAAGGGGGAAGGAATGTAAGTGGAGAAATTATTGGAACTGGAGAGGGGTTTTAATGGTAACGTTGGCATCCTGCAATTTCACACATTAAAACATATTTTTAAAGAAACGACTACAGTGCTGATTGTATAAGGGCAAAGCTTTCCACTCTTCAGACTATTAATAAGAGCTTCCCATAGAGAAGACAAATACATGCTTGATGCATTTTTAATCCTTTGCCAATACATTTGACTAAAGCTGTTTGCTGTTTCAATGACAGGATTTAACTTGCCCTTCTGTATTCAACGTTGCTGATTATTAATGACATTTAGGAAACACAAGCTATAGAGTTACATTCTGGTCGAACTGCAGCTTCTCCTCCACGTTCTGTGGAAGGGAACACACATCTGAAGTGGGGGGAAGCCCTCTTCCACAGGCACCCAGCACCATGCACCAGGGCAAAGGGAGCATCCCCAATCCTGTGCTGCCCCCTGCCACCTGCATGGGAGCTGGTTCAAGGTCAGGGCTGAGCACCGGCACCCGTGGTTCCAGCTCCTTAACCTTGACAGCCATTTCCAGGAGAATCTCCGACCCATCCGGCGATAGTACCTTGGCAATATTAAACCAAATTCACGGAAGATATTTAGATTTCTCAGGATCTCCCTCATTCAAATGCCAATAATGAAATCTTCCAGGAAGAAGAGGCGGTGAAGAACCTGAATAACTTTGAAACAAGGGATCAAGGGATCAAGAGAAAGCCCTTGGATCTTAATAGAATACAAGCAGAGAGAAAAATCCTTACCCGGACACAGCTGATTATTTTGTGCTTTTTTATTATTTTAAGAAATAAATTAATGCTCGGGTTAAAATGAAATTACATGTGCGGATACCCTGCAGGCCACTTCCTTTATTCAGCCGGGTTATGGTATGTTAATAAGAGCATTAACCAAGTGAACACAATGGAATGCCATCAAGAACGGCTGCAGAGGAAAAAGCCAGGGGCTGGGCTGGGGGTGGGGGTACAGTTAGCTTTGGTTTTAAACTATTCCTGCTCTGGGGGGGAAACGGGGATCAACAGGCAAGTGACAAGGCAAGAGGAATCGAAAGAGAGAGTTGGATTTACAGACAGTGTCTGAAGAGGACCCCCCCTCTTTCCATCCACGAAGAGTCATTCGCACAAAAGCCTTTCAGCCTCCCAGTATTATATGCTCAGCCCTGACCCCCTATTGTAATGAAAAGCAGATCCCCCTATGAATCACAGAAAATCAATACTGCATTTTACTAAGTTTGCGTCAATTTTGCACCTTTCAGCCTCCGGATGGGAATTATTGCCGCAAAGATGAGAAATTCTCTTCTTCCCCACTCTGCAGTTGTCTGAGTTTCAGGTTTGGAAAACCCTATCACTATTTAAAAAGAAAAAAAAAAGGACGATGAAGAAGGAAAAGAAAGAAGGGGTGTTGAGGGGCTTGCAGTTTGAGAGATTTTAATAGCTAATAATAGGAGAGACCATAAAAGCACAGATCCAATTTAAGCGAAAGAGTCCCTGTGTAAGCATTGCTTGTCAGTCTTGGGGTGTACTGTATAGGGGCCAGCTCCTGAGCATGGCAGCCCAGAAATATAAAGTCCAGATTTAATTCTGATACAGAGAAATACAATTTCAAAACCGGACGTCTTATCATCGGCATGTCCCACTGGAGAACTCATTTCCCTAGCAAAAGGCTGTCAATGCCATTATGTTGTACAAGGAAGCAATTTACCACTACAGCTAAACAGGGCTACCAGGGCTGTGGAAACTTAAGCATTTGAAGTTATCGCTAGGAAAAAAAAAATAGCATTTCAAATGTCAGTGAAATGGGAAGGAATAATTGAAAAGTATCAATCAGAGAAGCAAAGGGGTTTCGAAGGCTGACGGCAGCCTGACTCTTGGGCTCTGTTCCTTTCTCTTTCTTTCCTGCTCTTTCTCCTCCCCTGCTCACCTTACAGCCACCCGCTCCCCATTTTCTCTCCTTAACCCTACAGCCTCCCATTGCGAGTTCAAATTCAACTCAAGAGAAGAAAAGACAGCTGCTTGGTCCTTGTTCCATGTCAGACGTGAAGGGCAACCTCGTGATCTCCTAGTCTCCAGTGGCCAGCATTACATGGTGCAGATTTGCTCCCGGCCAGGGTCCCAAACCACAACTGAGCTCAAGATCGATGGGAGGTCCAACTCTCTAAGTCCTGAGGATCAACACGTTCTCACCAAGCACTGAAATGGTGGACCTGGGCCCAGTTCCTCTTTACAGCTATTGAGAACATTTTGATGAAACTTGGGGTATAGAGAGCGCTGAATGGCATTTTTACCCTGGTCCCACCACTGATTAGTTCTGATTCACCCTGACAAGGTAATTTCCCTCCCTGCACTTTAGTATCCTTGTCAACAAAATGAGGATAATGGCATCTACTTTGCAGGGTTGGTGTCGGGATAAGACACAGCCTTTATAAAGGAACTGGAATTCTGCCTGGCACGGGCGCAGCTGTCAACATGACTATCATCATTCCCCTGCAAGTCGAAGAACATTCTAATCTCTTGCCAGCTAAAAGGTCGTGTATGATCGGATCACCTCTGAGAGCTCAGTGTTTACCACTGTCTCCTGGCTCTCTTCTGTCCTTCTGGTACTGCAGGCTCATGCCAACCTGCAAGCCTTTGCATTTGCTGTTCTCTTTTTCTGGAATGCTCTCCCTATAGGTCTCTGCATAGCTGGCTGCTTCTCATTCAGTTTTCAGTTCAGCTTGCATCTCAGAGAGGCCTTCCCTGACCAACCTACTGGAGGTTATACCAGCAACCAGCAATTGCTCTCTTATCCCTGGGCTTTATTTTCTTCATGATACTTATTTTTGAAATCACTGTCTGTCTTCTCCACTGGAATATAAGCCCCATGAGAACAAGGCCCTTGTCTGGCTCATTTTCTATTGACTACTTTCCTCTTGGATCAGGCACCTGGTATAAAGCAAGTATTACATAAATACCACCATTTGTTGATGAATGAATGAACAAGTGAAGGGAAGACCATCCCGCTTGAGTAGAAACTGAACTCATTCAACACAGCCTGGGAAATGACAGGCATTCCATACATGTGATCTGGCCCTCCCTTGCTGTGTGGCTGGTCCTGGACGCACCCATCTTTGTGGGCAAAGCCATGGGGATATGTAGCAGCTGGTCCTGCCTCTTCACAGCCCTCAGAGCTGAATTACAGACTCATGGTGGAAACTCCAGGTGGGCTTGGGTGAGGGTGGTATGCCCTGTGCTGGGGAGGCCCTTGCCTCCAGGCCTCACACTAGGCCCACAGTAGGTTTGTTCAGCCTGCAGTGAGCTCTGGGCCCTGAACCAGGCACTGGTTTCTGTTCCTCATGCCCAGTCCCAGTTCAGGGCCCTAGGAAGCACTCTTCCTCTCTAGTCTAGCACCCAGGCCATCTGCCATGGGGCCCTGCCTACCCCTCCGTCCCCCACTCTCCAACCACACAGCTCCTCTCACTTGCCCAAGTCCCGCCTTTGCTTGTGCCAGAAAAGCTCTTCCCCCACCTTGTTCCCTGCCCAGTTCCTTCTTGTCCTTTCTGACCAGGTCCTGGGTTCTCCCCTGAAAAGCCTCTCCTGGGCCTCTGGGATGACTGTCACCTGCCTCACCTGTGTGCTCACTAGATTCTAACTTTTGCTCAGCACTTAGAATTAATTAGGTTTCCCGAGTTTGTCCCCACTGACCTGTCCTTGGGCTCAGGGATTTTGCCTGTCTGCGATGCATCTACCTGGCTTGGTGGCAGACTCGTGCTAAGAACCATTATAAAGAAGCCTGTGTCGAATGGTTTCTGCAGGCCAGGCCCCGCACTAAACACTGAGCACTTACCCCTCATTCCACTGTTGTCCCCACTTCACAGGGGAGGAGGCTAAGGCTTAGAACAGTTACACTTAGCCCTGCTCCACACGGAGCCTGACACTCAATAAAATGCATTAAGATTGAACTATTGCTAACTACTATAATTTTCCAGCTCAAAAATACACACTGCTTCCTATTTTAAGATTTTTGAAATTCAGATGCATCTTACAATTGATGTAAATATTTAATGTAGGAATGTTTCTCTGTTCTAGAAAAGCTGTTGTTCTGTCTGATGGTGGCTGGCACTTTAGAAATGAGAAGACATAATGGAGTCACCCTAAGGATGTCTGAGCTCAAGGACCCCAAATCCTACCCCAGTACAGAGCTGTTTTTGTTCTAGGGAAACCCCGTTACCAGGCAAACTTTTGGGGATCTCCTTCAGGGAAATGAGTTTCGTGGACTCTCGCAGGGTGACAAGTTTTCGCTCCCTTTCCCACAGTGTGTGTGTGTGTGTCTATGTGTGCTTGTGTGTAGATGTGTCTGTGTGTATTTATGTTTGGGTATCTATGTGTGTGTATGCATATGTCTGTGTGTGTATGGATGTTGTCTCTGTGTGTATGTGTGTGTGCTTGTCTGTACATGGTGTGTGTACATGGTGTGTATGTGTCTGTGTGTATTTATGTTTGGGTATCTATGTGTGTGTATGCATATGTCTGTGTGTGTATGGATGTTGTCTCTGTGTGTATGTGTGTGTGCTTATGTGTCTTTGTGTGTGTGTCTGTGTGTGTATGTATGTGTGTGCATGTGTATGTACATGTCTGTATGTATATGTCTGTGTGTGTATGGATGTTGTCTGTGTATGTGTGCTTGTGTGTCTGTGTGTGTCTGCATGTATATATAGCCATGGACTGAATTGTGTGACCCCCAAAATTTATATATTGAAGCTCTAGGATGGGGCCTTTGCAAGGTTGTTAGGGTTAGCTGAGGTCATAAGGGTGGGGCCCCCATGATAGCATTAGTGCCTTTTCAAGAAGAGACAACAAAGAGCTTGGTCTCTGTCTCTCCACCATGAAAGGACACAGCAAGAAGGCGGCTGTCTGTAAACCAGGAAAAGAGGCCTCATCAGAACCCAACTGTGCTGGCAACCTGATCTCAGATTTTCAGCTTCCAGAAATATGAGAAGATAAATTTCTGTTGTTTAAGCCACACAATCTATGATGTTTTGTTATGACAGTCCAAGCAGACTAAGACAGATATAGATAGAGATATAAATACAGATACAGATAGAGAGATAGTGATAGATGCAGACACAGATATAGATATAAAGACATATCAATAGAGAGAGAGGGAGATTTATTTTAAGGAATTAGCTCACACGATCATGGAGGCTGGGAGGGCTGAAATCTACAGGCTGGGTATTCAGGTAAGAGTTGGTGTTGCTGCCTTAAGTCTTAAATCTGCAGAGCAGGACAGTAGGTAGGAAACTCAGGTGAGATTTCTAGGGTACAGTCTTGAGACAGAATTGCTTATTTTTTGGGAGACCTCAGGTTTTGCTCTTAAGGCCTTTGTCTGAATAGACAAGATCCACCCACATAATAGAGGGTAATCTGCTTCACTGAGTCTACTGATTGAAATGGTAATCTCATCTTTAAAAAAACGCCATCACAGTAACATCTAAAGGGGTGTATGACCAAACAACTCGGTACAATGGCCCAGCCATGTTGATACATAAAATTAACCAGCACATATGGTTAAGTTAAAGGATCCAACAGTAAATACTCAGGGAATCTCCATCAAATACTAAATTCTGGACACTGTAGGTCTGAAAACCCACTCGCCTGTGGCATTTCTTAATGCTGTGAGAGATATTGAAACACCTGATTTGTTTTCTGCCCCCTGGGATTTTCAGAATTCCACTGCACCCTCTAAGTCTTAGAAGGCATTGCCTCTCAGCTCAGGAATGAGTAAGTCATTGACTTCCTCTTCATCCAAGTCAGTTCTGTTCCCTTAGCTCTTCACTACCCAGCATGCTGAGACTCCTTGGTCAGCTCCAGGTGCCCCTCTTCTAACCAGCCTTCCACCATGGCCTCCAAGACCCAGGAAGAAGAGAGCTGCAGGAGCCCTCTCCCCTCTCTGAGGTGTAAGGTTATCCCAATCCTGTTTCATTTGTGCATCCCATCTTGTTTTACAGTTCGTTTTTTGCTTACTTTTCTTTGACTGGACACTCCTCAGCTATTCTTACTGACTTCCAGTGGGCCTCTTGAATCTTCTCATGTCCCTGTAGCAGAACCCTGGGTTGTAGCACTGTTACATCTAAAATAATTTTCACAGGAGAAATGTTGTTGAGTGTGCTACATAGAGGTACAAAGTGATGAGCACCGCAACAACCATTCTGCTGTTTCTGTTGGTTTCTGTTGCTTTGCTCAAAGATCCCCAGTTAAATAGAATAATTATTCTAGAAATGGTTCTGCCAAGCAGACACCCCAGCTCCCAGTATGTTGACTGACAAAGTGGAAAATCTCATATTTTGTAGCAAACTGCTTCATAAACCTGAAGGGAGTGTGTTCGTCCACAGTTCCATTCTGGAATGAGAAGTGCTGAATCCAGTTCCCTTGATTCACAGCCGATACCTGCCCAGGCTGAACTGGCTTGTCATATGGTTGTATGGCCTCTGTTTCAAAAGGTGTAGGCTGGGTGGGAAGGGGGTTGTAGTGGGGATCAAGGTCTTGGGTTCTGTGCAGCCTTGGGCAAGCCTTTTACCCAATCTTCATTTCGCCACTTCAACTTTAAAATGAGGATAACAACACTTACCTACTTGCCATAGATCACACAGTTGTTATGAGGATCGAAGAATGCTTGTGAAGGTCATGTAGCGTGCCATACAAATATAAAATAAAAGGGGTAGCACAATATCTTCAATTGCTTCAGCAAAATAACAGCAACAGACACTTAAATTACACTCTCATGTGCTCTCTCTCTGAGCTTCACACACATTGACTCTTTTAATTCTTAGTCCTCTGTCAGGGGTCCCATTATCCCCATTTTAAAGGTGAATAAACTGAGTCCCAGGGAGTTTATGGAACATTCCCAAGGTCCCAGAAAGACTTAGTGAAGGTGCAGCTAAGACCCATGAAGTCGGCTCTGGGGTCTGTGTTCTTAGCCATTATCCTACGTTGCTTCTCCTACTATACCCTACTTTCCATAACACCTCACACAGGGTTACTATGCCACATAAAAATCAGCCAACATAAAAGATACCTAAGTCCTGAAAAGATATAAAGAAGTGTAGTTTTCACCCTTGCCTAGCTTTCACCCTAGATAACAGGCTTTTAGCAAATATTCGTTCTGTGAAAGAGTGATCTACTCAGAGAACATTTCTTCAATATCTTTATTAGTGAAAATTGTGACATCTGAAAAGTATCAGACTGGAGTTGGAGTTTCTAATGAAGAACTCAGCAAGCCAGAGGCTTCCTGATAACATGCAAATCACAGAGAATATGTCTGCCTGGCCAACTCCTAGCTCTGTTTCATCCCATAGCAAAACCAAGGAGTCTCCTTTTTTCTTTACATTATCCCCATGTAAGACATTACAGAGTGGAATGAAAAAAAAAAAACAAAAAACAAAAAAAAAAACCTCTACTTTGAAGAGCTAAGGGCTTATGTTTTGGAAAATTGTTCTTGGACATCTCTTTAAATATTCTCTATCTTAATTGGTATTAGTGGTATATCTTGCTAAACCATCCAAAACCTCTCCATACTAAATTAATACATTTATTTAACTGAATTTTTTAAAAAAGAAAATTTTCATATGCTACTTTCTTCAAACAGAAACTCTGATGTCAGAATTAAACCTTTGCCCTAGGACCCAGGCTGGCAACTCCCGTTCTAACTTGACCTAACTGGATGGGGAATGAATTCAACTTTGGATGAAATGTGCCAGTCTTTTCTTGGTTCTGACAAGAGATGCTTGCACCTCTTCTGAAACAACCTACATTAGTTGTACTTGGTAGGAAAAAGTTTTGAGTTTTCTTTATCACTTGCTCACACTAGCCTACCCATGCTTTGCCAATATCCCTTTTAATAAGTGTAGTGTCCACCATGAATCCCAGATGTGGAGCAAGCTACAGAGTGGAGAATTAAACAGATCCTTTCTCTTGTTCTGGCTGATATACAACTATTAATACCATTTTAGATATCGTTAATAGAACTAGATATTGGGACCACAAAGGTCAAATCAAAGACCTCCTTCCTGTGCATCAATTTGTACCTAAACTCCCCAATAAAACATTTAGCCTGAATTTGGCTCTAAAGAAATCCTGAATATAAATGGCAAAAACCAGACCTAGCAACGAATGGGTAGATTTGACGGAATAAGAAGAAAGTGATAGCCGCATTAGCCCATCCGGAGAATGAAGAATTGGAGTGTGATAGAGCAGGGGTCAGCACATTTTTCTGTAAAGTATTTTCAACTTCACAGGCCATACGTTCATGCTCACAACTGATCAACTCTGCCGTGGTGGCACAAAATAATAATAACAATAACAATGATCACAATAACAGATGATAACAATAAACAAATGGCCATGGCTGTGCACCCGTACAACATTTTTTATGGACACTGACATTTGAATCCCACATAATTTTCATAAGCCTTTTGATTTTTTTTTTTCAACCATCTAAAAAACGTAAAAGAGCCATTCTTAGCTTGAGGCCATGCAAAAACAGGTAGCAGGTCAGATTTGGCCCACAGACCCCCAGTGGGGCCTGCAAAAGCAATCTTAGAGAATAATTTGGATGACTTGAGTTCTAGTCCCAGTTCAGCCTCCAGCAAGCCCACTTCCATTCAGAGCCCTCCCTCCTCCACCAGTGAAGTGAAGGGTTCTAACACATGCTTCCAAGGTCCTTTTAGCTCTCGGATGCCATGACCCTGTGACGGCTGCAGGCTATCCTACTGAGGACTGTCCACGTTACTTCCAAATCCCCTGCCACAGTTCCCGGATGCTTCCAAACACTTTGTTCTCATGTCACACTTTTCCCTCATAGGAAGGCTCTGTAACGTTTAAGAAGAAAAAAATAATTGATTATAGGACCATATCTTGAAGGACATTTATCTTGAAGGACATTTACCCAATGCTCTGAAGCATGCTCAAAAGGA
>NW_012104253.1:7467457-7468551 GCF_000951045.1 Mandrillus leucophaeus
CTGAAACTCTATAATTTCATATTATCAGTCACCTACCAAGGGCAAGTCTGTCTGAGGAGAACACAGAAACTTTCTTAAGGCCAGGATATTAAATTCTTCTCGCACATCGCTTTCCTGGTAGCTCAGCAGGTTTCAGCAGGAAGACCTATTTTTGCTCCTGTGCGGGCTCTGTCCCTGGCAATGAGTGACTGGAACAGACTGCAGACAACTCTGCCAAGAATCTGAAGCTCTGATGATGTGAGCCAACCTCAGACTAATAATTTTATATCTCAATATAAGCAAAAGAGTTCCATAAAAATAGACCGTTTTTAACAGGATGGTATTCTGTGCTGAGAGAGGGCTGAAGAACGCGGTGCCATGTGAACATCTTTCCACTATCTGCGGTACCTAACTTTAGCAACTTCCATATGTCTATTTGTCTGATCACTGAACTTGGGGAAAGAATGTTGAATGAGATGTGACTCTTCAAACTCCACGCCTGGGATTCTTCGGAGGTGAAATACCTATCAGTGTGTATATAACACTTCCTTCTTTCAAGTTTCCAGGAGATGGAAAACAAACAAACCCAAGGCTCAGGCTGTCATACTCCTCATCAAATGTATCCACGCACAAGGCCATGTGCGTGTTCCCGCTTGTAAATTAACGAGAAATATATTGATATCACCGAAGGCAGGTGTGAGAATGGGCTGGTTACTCTAAGACATCTTTTTCTCAACGTTCAAAGCGGTGACCGGATTCTCAGATGGCCAAATCTCATGGCACACATTGATTCAGATGGTTTGTCCCTAGAGAATTTCCCCAGGATGAAAGTGGAAGAGGTCAGTCTCAATATGGAGCTTTCCAAGACTGGATGCCACAGAGGGAGGGGCAGAAACCAAAAAAAAAAAAAAAAAGAAAAAAAGTGTGTTTTTTTATTTGCTTGGTGGGACAGGAAGCCCAAGCATAACATCCGGAAAGCAAACCAGCTGGGTTGAAGGGAGAAGAGAAGGCTTAAAGGAATGGTGTAAAGGCTGTTGTGCCCTTGTATATCAATCTGAGTTCTGCAGAGAGACAGAACTAATAGAATATGTATGTTAAGAGACTATTTTAAGGAG
>NW_012104253.1:7468601-7474305 GCF_000951045.1 Mandrillus leucophaeus
ACCCAAGGCTCAGGCTGTCATACTCCTCATCAAATGTATCCACGCACAAGGCCATGTGCGTGTTCCCGCTTGTAAATTAACGAGAAATATATTGATATCACCGAAGGCAGGTGTGAGAATGGGCTGGTTACTCTAAGACATCTTTTTCTCAACGTTCAAAGCGGTGACCGGATTCTCAGATGGCCAAATCTCATGGCACACATTGATTCAGATGGTTTGTCCCTAGAGAATTTCCCCAGGATGAAAGTGGAAGAGGTCAGTCTCAATATGGAGCTTTCCAAGACTGGATGCCACAGAGGGAGGGGCAGAAACCAAAAAAAAAAAAAAAAAGAAAAAAAGTGTGTTTTTTTATTTGCTTGGTGGGACAGGAAGCCCAAGCATAACATCCGGAAAGCAAACCAGCTGGGTTGAAGGGAGAAGAGAAGGCTTAAAGGAATGGTGTAAAGGCTGTTGTGCCCTTGTATATCAATCTGAGTTCTGCAGAGAGACAGAACTAATAGAATATGTATGTTAAGAGACTATTTTAAGGAGTTGACTTATGGGATTATGGGAGCTAGCATGTCCAGAATCCACAAGGCAGGCCAGCAGGCTGGAGATTCGGAAGTGGATGCTGCAGTTGAAGCAGAATTTCTGACTCTTCTGGAAACTTCAGTTCTGCCCCCAAAGGCCATTCAACTGATTGGATGAGGCCCACTCACATTATCCAGAATAATCCCTTTTCCTTAAAGTCGCTGAATCTACATGCTAACCACATCTACGAAATACCTCCCCAGCAACACCTAGATTCATGTTTGGTTAAGTAGTTGGCTTAGCCATGTTGACACTTAAAACCCACCATCACACCTTGCATGCAGAAATTAAATTAGGCATGACTGGGGAAAAGGATCTGCTCAGTGAGAAGGAAACGGGTGGTCCTGACCACACGACAGAGACGCAGGAGGCCGGCTATTCCAAGGATCAGTCCGGCAGACGTAGGCTGAGTTCCTACCGCGTGCCAAGCACTGTGCTCGACATGGGGGAGTTAAACATGGAGCTTCCAGTGCAGGCGAAACAGACAAGGGGAACAACACTGAGGATCATTGGATAAGACAGTGATAATTCCTTACCTAAATATCTTCGTCAGTTTTTATGTATATGTGTGCGCAGAGGGAAAAAGAGGTGTTCTTTGTGGTCTAGGTAAGGAATGGGAAGAAAAGAGCTGACATAGTAGAGGTGGGGAGTGATGGTCATTTTGGGGTTCTGTAAAAGTCTTGGGCACCCTGATCTTTCCAGGATCCTAAGTCCACACATCAAGAGCAGCACTAGTAATACAGGCAAGTCAAAATCCACAAATATTTACATGAAACACAAATGCACTGTGTGACAAATTTACATGAGAAGTTAAATATAATCTTTTAAATATCTCATACAAATCTAGGAGACTCACGGGGACGAACAGAGAGAAAATCATCAATAGTCCTTTATATTCATCTTTTCATTTTTCCTTCCTGAACTGAAGATTGTAACCCTCCCTAAGATTTCATTATTGCCTCAGAACTTGTGAAATACGATATTGGCATTATTTCTGACATTTCTTCAAAATAGGACCCTTCTCCCCAAAAGATACATTACATAATAAGACCAAGTTGATTGTGGGAAGTCCATGAAGTAGGGAGAAGATAGGATTTGGAAGCAGGAGATCTGGATGGGAGTTCCAGCACTTCCAGTGATGAATGATGTCCCCCTAGATGAGACATTCAGCCCAGGAGGTGGTCAGGGACAGTGGATCACAGAGGAAGCTCTGGGGCCAGCCTGCCTGGGCACCTCACAACTCTGCTGCTTGCTAGCTGTGTGACCTCAGGCAACTTGCTCAGACTCTCTGATCCTCAGTGTGTCGATCAAATAAGGAAGAAAATAATCCCTCTGTGTTGAGCCATTGTGAGGACGGAAATGGCACAGATAAAGCGTGAATATAGCACCTGGCTTTGAGTCTGTGGTTGTTATTTTCTATATCTTTAAGGGGAAACAATTACAACAGCATCTGCTGTGCCTATTTCCCAGACTTATAGAAGAATCAAAGTCAGACGATGTGAGTGAGGGCTCAATAGAAGCAAGCCAGGCACTGTACTAATAGGTGCTGGCTCTCATTCCACGAACAGTGCTCTCTGAGTTGAGCTCTGGGACCAATGCAGACCACTTCATCTCATGTCCTGGTGACTGGGCTCTCCTGGTGGCCCCTCCACAAGCTATCTTCTCCCTTTTCCTGCTCCTTTTTCCTAGCTGCCCAGCAGTGACCCAGGCAGCTGTCCTGTCACCTCTAGTAATCCCGGTCACCGTCACTGAGTCAGGGTGGTGTCACTGACATCCACAAGGCTCCACCTCCTCCTTGTCATCTTCTGTCTCATCTGCTGCTGCCTGCCCAGAAGCTGCCATTACACTTTTTCCCCTCCGGTAGTCCAAGGGAATAGTGGGCTAGAACGCTGGAGACCTGGTCCCAAGACTGTCTCCAACACCAATGTCATGTGTGACCTTGAAGAAAACACTTCCCCAACCAGGGCCACTGTTTCCTCATTTCTGCTGAAGGAAGCTTAGTCTTGGACAGTGGGGAATAGGAAGGTCCAGAGAGCAGAGCAAGGGCTTCAGAGAGCATGATGGTGGGGGTGTATATCGAACCCATCCTCACACACAGGTGGAGCACACCTCCGAGCTCCAGGCCCCTGGGCATGAGTAACAAATGTTATGAATGAGAAAACAACAGAGTACCTTGTTCACCGTGTGCTCCTGTTTAGAGGCAGATAGACCTGAAGTCCCAGCTCCAGCACTAACTAGAAAACTCTGTTTCCTCATCTGTAAAATGGGGGTAATAAAAGGGACCTATCTCACAGGATTCTATGTGTGAAGGTTAACGAATTATTACACGCTGAGTTTTTAGGATAGGGTCTGGTCTCTAAGAAACACTTATAAATGTTAGCTAACCTAACTCATAATATTAAAATTATGGCATATTATCTCATTTCATTTTATATCATTGAGTTTATTTTATTTTTCCAACAACCTTATGGGTAGGTTACTACTGTTTCACAGACAAATAAACTGAGGCACAGAGAGGTTAAAGGATTTCCCCAAGGCCATGCAGGCAATAAGGGATGAAACTAGGGACCTAACCCAGATAATCTAGCACCAGAGTTGATGCTCGTAACCTCCACACCGTATCCCCTTTTGGTTCTTTGCCAGAATTCTATGAATGTGTGGGAGACAAACAAAAGGATAAGAATTATCTATCTAGAGCAATGAATTCTGAGACTGTACCAATCCTAGCACTCTATAATTAATCTACAAGGTTGTTTTTCCCACCTTAGCCTGACTTCCTTCACTTCCCAGCATACTTCAAACCCTCTTTGCTTCCTAGATTGCATGCGTGCACTCAGAAAATATCACAGTTACATTAATAACTCCAGTAACACAAGATTAGGAATGTATATGTTCCTGGGAAAAGTTCTATAAGGCATCCATGCCATCAATGGATAGTAGCAGTGGTACCTGCCGTCTTGGAGTCTCTGCACCCTATGAATGAACAATCCCAATGACTCTGAGTGTCTTCAGAGAGAAGCCATTGCAAAATGGACCAGATTTACCTTCAGGGTTTTCCGAGTGAGCCAAGGGATTTCATGAGTGCCGCTCTTTTCCCATTTGAATTCTCTTATGTGGAAATCACTTCCCCATTGCATACACAAACAAGGTAGGGCAGACCTAAGATGATTGCTTAAGTTTTGTTTTCTAGAGGCCCCTTAAAATGAAAAAGGAAATGGAAAGGAGAAAAAAAAAGTAACAATAATCATAGTAATAATAGTAACTTCTGATTCTACCATTTATTGAGCTCCTTCTCTCTTCTTGGATATTATTGTACAAATTAAGCCATGGAAGAGTAAATCAAGTAGCTGGATCTCCAAGGGCAGAGCGAGAGAAAGGGCTCCAGCTGAATATGCTCATTTCTACTCTCAAATTTACCAATCAAGTAACTCAATCTACCCACTTGAGAAGAGTTACGGTGAGGCAGGTAACCAAGAGTATTCCTCTAACAAGTGTCTCTCCACTTTGAAGGAAATATCAGGAGTGGAGAACGGGTACTAACACTAATAACCTATATAAACACTCATAACTCACTCCTGCTAACAATTTCCATCATGGAATCTTTCAAAGTACCTATCATAGACCTCCCTAAGAGTTTATCTTGTCCCATTTCATTCCTCCATCCTCTGCCTAAGCAGTGACGAAGAAAAGGGTATTAACCAATTTATTTACTGCTTGTAAATAATCACCAGTTACTTAGGAAAAAAGAAAACTGGGTTTTAAGGTGGTTTACAACATTCAGGCACAGGTAAGAGAGGGTATGACAAAACTTCCACTTCTAGTCATGATGGAATAACTAGTACTAGATTATTTCTACTGTTGAAAACTACTGTAAAACTGGGCAATATCTGAAGAAAATGTTTTCAGATATTGCACAAGAGTCATCATAGGATTATGATCCCTGAGAGAAAGTAAATGCGTGAAGTAAGTGCTACAATTGTTCTGGCTTTCTGCTTGAAGGTGTTCTATGCTCTGCAGGATAAAGAGGTGGAGCCCAAGAAAACATGGTGGAGTTACTGGACTGAGAAGGCAGAGGTTAGAATTTGGGACTGTTGAGGAGCACTGGAATTTACACAGTGGGGTGCCAGAGAGGAAGGAGATGCACAGAAAGGGAAATTCAAAATCTCCATAGGGATTCTTTTAAGTCTCTGGCCATATACTGAGCTGTGCATGTGCATGAAAAGACTTCATTTTGGTCTAGCAGGTAACAGCTACTGGGAAGCTATAAGGTGAATAGAGATTTTGAAAATCATACCGTGCTAGTAGTTGGTGCCATTCCGAACAGACAAGGGACAAAGACCTCAATAGACTCTCCAGGTGTTCAGCTGAATCTCCAGAAAGGCCAAATCTTAGAATTAGAGTCATACTAGCCCTTAAGTAAAGCCTACACTAGACCCACAATAACAAAGCTTTAAAACAAGCCTTAAAAGGATCAGACTGATCCACCAATAAATTAACTACCAGCCAAAACAAAACCCAACAATTTCTAAAGGAAGACAACAAAACCAAGACTCTCATCAATATAACAACCACAATATCCAACATATGATCAAAAGTTATTGAACATGAGAAGGAGCAGAAAAATATAACCAATAATCAAGTGGAAAAATGTCAATAAACATGGACACATATATAATGAAGATATTAGAACCAGCAGAAAATAATAAGAAACATATAAAATCTTTAAGTATCTAAATGAGACACTAGATATAATGAGGAAAGAAATAGAAAATCTCTGTAGAAAAATATAGACTATTTTAAAAATGACTAAATGGAAAATTCTTGAACTGAAATATAAAATAAACATGAATAGAAAAATTCACTGGATGTGTTGGAATACCAGCAAATTAAACACTGCAAAGAATCAGTATAATTAAATATAGGGCAATAGACACTATTCAAAATAATGCACAGAGAAAGGGGGTGGGAAAAAATATAAAGAGCCTAAGCGACCTGTGAAACAATATCAACTGATCTAATATATGTATAATCCCAAATATATGCAGAGAAGAGAGATTAAGATAGAAAAAATATTTTATAATATAATGGTCCAAATTTTCTAAATTTGATGAGATTAACTTATACTCCAAGAAAT